>NC_139704.1:53102810-53325310 GCF_964188405.1 Protomyctophum parallelum | reverse complement strand
AATGGGTTAAATTGGCTATTTTTTAAGAATGTTGGACATAAATATTTGTATTTCTTTCATAAAATAAAGTTGGGTAGTGTACACTGTTTATCTTTCACTCAATAGAAACGGCTCCTGCCGCAAGTTGAGGATGTCATATGACATTATGTCCAGTCCATGTGTGCTCCAGCCCCAGGGAATGTATGGGATGCACATGCTAATGTGTTTCTAAAGGTGTCTACTAAAAGATTGAAATTCAACTCCCGTGGGAATTTGAGTTATTAGCATAATATGTAACATCCTATATAAGGCAAAAAAGTACAAATTCTTTAAGTAGCATGTGACATATGGAACTAGGGGGTTTTCATGATTCATGAAGCATTAGTTTTACACAAAAACTAAATTAGGCCATATCCACTTGACCAAAATGTGCTGACCTCATCACAAACTGATGAGGTCTATGGCTATGGCCGTTCTCCTTTGTAGTCTATATGTATGGGGTCCAGATGGCGTCTTGGTGAACTTGTGTGTTTGATGCCTAGTCGCCGACCAATCGTTTAGTGTGAAATTAAAGCCACAACGATATAATGACAGACGATTTAAAAAAAAGACTGTTGTGTGAAATACATGACAATCTGATGAAGCGTCTGCTTCAAATGGGCTGTAATGGTGACATAAAGGGTTACTAAAAGTATCTCTCTCCCTCCTTTCTCTCTCTCTCTCTCAATTCAATTCAACAGGCTTTATTGGCATGACGTTTTACAAGTGTTGCCAAAGCACAATCAGATATGACAAACAACAACATAACATAATATCAATGATATGAAAAAATAAATAGAAATAATATAAAATAAAGCAGGTGGTGCAGAAAATAAAACATGTATGTGTGTCCTACTGGTTGTCCCTTTTCTTGTGACAGGAATTGACATATTTTGCAGCCAAACGGCACATTCTTTCTGTTCCCCCAGAAGGACTGGTAAATCTTTCCCTTTCTGTCATACTTTGGAATTCTGGGAAATTTCTTTCAAATTTTGGGAAGAACTCCTCTCTAATATTTGTGTAGTTTTTACATTGTGTTAAGAAGTGTAACTCTGTCTCTATAGCTCCGTCATCACAGTGTGTAGTTTTTACATTGTGTTAAGAAGTGTAACTCTGTCTCTATAGCTCCGTCATCACAGTGTGTAGTTTTTACATTGTGTTAAGTGTAACTCTGTCTCTATAGCTCCGTCATCACAGTGTGTAGTTTTTACATTGTGTTAAGAAGTGTAACTCTGTCTCTATAGCTCCGTCATCACAGTGTGTAGTTTTTACATTGTGTTAAGAAGTGTAACTCTGTCTCTATAGCTCCGTCATCACAGTGTGTAGTTTTTACATTGTGTTAAGTGTAACTCTGTCTCTATAGCTCCGTCATCACAGTGACAGCACAGCCTCTCCTCTCTGGGCAGCCAGGTCTGTCTCTCTGCCCGCCCTTCTCTATTGCCAGACTATGATCGCTCAGTCTCTCTCTCTCTGTCTCTCTCTCTGTGTGTGTGTGTGTGTCTCTCTCTCTCTCTCTCTCTCTCTCTCTCTCTCTCTCTCCCTCTCTCCCAGGTGTTCTTTGATCTCATGCGTGACGTTCGTAAAAAGAAACTGTTGGAAAGCAAAGAGAAGAACGCTCCAGTGGCAAGAAGCCGAAGAGGTGCTGTGTCCTCTAACCCCCTCTTGTGGCAGGAAGAAGAACCCCCGACGCACTCAGAGAAGCTTAATACAATGTGCCAAAGCAAAAAGGGAAGCGTGTCGCAGGGCCGGGCGATACGGTCAAATCAATATATATCACAATTTATTTCAAACATTCGACAAAGGATTATTTTATACTCTTTGTTTTACAGGGCCTATAGAGCGTCGCAGTCCCGCCCCCCTTTCATGACGACGCCAGGCCCAGGAAATAGTTCCCAATGCATTTTTCCCTCATAGACATTTCAAAACGTATTTATTTAAAGACCTTATAAGCGTCGTACGAAGCCAACTCTTGAAAAACAACAAAAAAAGTGTTGTAACCTGCCGTTTTCAACTTCTTTCTAATTATTTGTTTCAGCCCGAAAAATTGTGTTTGTTGTCATGATTTGTCACAAGAGTTGGCTTTGTCGGCGGCGTAAATGTCTTTAAATAAATACTTTATTTATTTTCCGGTTCTCTTGAGGGGGGCGGGACTGCAACGCTGCTCTATACTGTAAATATTATGGTTGCAACACAGCTGAAAATCTAAAATAGCCACCCTTGTATACAACGACTCAATTTGTTGTGGAGAGAAAAAAAGAAAACAGCTTCTCGGTTATTTGATTAACCTACTAGATTAAGTTGGTTATTGCTTCTAAATATCTGTATCATTTTGGTTCTTTAATTGCCCAGCCCTATGTTGTATAAACAGGTGGTTTATAATAAGGAAATGGAAACATGTCACATGTGATTCCTAAGATGTGACTAAATTTGACTGAGGGACTGCCATTGCATTTTTTTTCTTTTTTCGTTTTGTCATGTCATGTGAAAGCAGGGACTCCCAGCTTCAAATTGACATATTGGTTGTTCAGTTTGGCCTACCAGTTTTGGAGATATGGCTTATAGAGTAATGTCTGGCAGCGAGTTGAGAAAACAAGCTTGAAAGGTTCACTTCTGTGGACTCTAACATTACACCTATAGCTACATGTTTAAGCATTTATTTCATATTTACATGTCTTCTGTGGTCTCTAACATTACACCTAGCTACATGTTTAAGCATTTATTTCATATTTACATGTCTTCTGTGGTCTCTAGCATTACACCTAGCTACATGTTTAAGCATTTATTTCATATTTACATGTCTATTTCAGCTCTGACACTTATTTCAGACATGCTCTACTATGTGACGAGTCTGCCTGTGCTATTAACTCTTTGTTTTTTTTAAATAAGCTTTTCTCCATTGGTGAAAAGCTGGAGTTTGCGCGATGGCAGCAGGCTCTCAGTCAAATCTGGTCACATATATTATAATTATATAATGTATACCATATATTATGATATACATAATGCATATTATGCCAATCACTGTGTTGAGTCAAACTATTTCACCTTTCTATGTTGCCGTATACAGTTCAATAAATAGTGAAATAATATTAAATATATAAATAAATAATGAATAATATTTTAAATTAGTTGGTTTATAGTTATTTGTTTTCGTTCATTTGTTATTTTTAGTTAGTCAGTTATTTTGCATGTGTTTAATATTATATATAGATAAAACTAATAGGAGAGATAACAGATAATGTATGGTGAGACATCTAGATATGTGATATAATGCTCCTGGACTAATAAGAGAGATAACAGATCTACATCTAGATGGATGCTATGTATGTAAATCTAGATAAAATGTGTAGAATGTGATAAAGCTCAAGGACCAATAAGATAATAGAGGGTATGCACGTCACGTGACATTATCATAACTGTAAGTTATGCAGGAATGCCCACTGCCCCACTGAGTGGCAAAAAACTACTTTCAAACTTTCATACATCCAAACAGAAAAGTCCTATTTGACTGCATTAAATGACTTTAAACAACCTTAAATTAACTTTGTCACTCAATTTTCCACTCGATTTGCCATTCACTTTATGCATGTGCATACCCTCTATAAGAGATAACGGGCAAACTTTGGTCAATACAATATGGGTCCATTTGGACACACGCACGCACACACACACACACACACACACACACACACGTTGCTTCGCCACAACAATGACTAACATTTAGAACATACACGCAAAATATTTGCCGCCTTGTGGTGACCACGGACACATGCAGAATACACAACTATGCATTCTAGCTGCTGGTGTTTATAACGATACTAATTATATAGCTTCCGGCTAACTTATTATTATTAATGTCCTCACTGTATTATTTACTGCTATTATTTTAATGTTTTATTCCTGCTTTTCTTTTCTTTTTTTCTCCAACTTTGAGCTGCATTTTATTTCATTTCATGAAAGGTGCTACAAATAAATAAATACATTTTATTATTATTGTTTAGTTTTATTAACGCACAGTGCGCATGCTAACTTCATAGTTAGGCTGCCTAACTATGAAGTTTATAACGATAATAATTATAAAACTATGAATTCTACTGGTGTTTATTTGGGGGTCCTTGACATGAAAAGGTTTGGGAACCACTGCTTTATGGTGTCGTCCACAGTTAACAGTTTTGTTTTGAGTTGTGCTTGAAATGTAGGCTACTGTAATTCTGCAATATGTCAAGTGTAATGCTTAATTGGGTCGTCCACTCACAGTTGACAGTCTTTGTATTGAGTTTGTGCTTAAAATGTACTGTAAATTCTACAAACATCAATCAGTCAATGAATTAATAAACAAACAATCAATCAGACAGGTCCATTTGGTTCCATTTGTACACTCTCAGAGTTAAATGAACATTGATATTACAATGTAAATGGGGGTCTCAGAGATATAAATGCCATTAAATGGGGGTCCGTAGACTAACGCATGTAAAACCGGGGGTCCTTGAAATGAAACGGGTTGAGAATCACTGCTAGAGCCGTAAATATGGAACCAGTGCTTTGAGCTGCGTGTGTTGCAGAATGCATGGAAAAGTGGGTATTAACGCCATCTGGTGGTGGAATTTTACTGACAGAGGTAGCATTATACTTCTTCCGTACAACAGTGTTTTACAGTCAGTCCGTCAAGTCTGTGTTTAGTCAATTTATCTATCTTCATGGATATTAATACGTGTTTAAGTGTTTTATTGTTGTTCTAAAAAAATAGAAGATTATTTAACATAAACTGTCGATTCAAATAAAGAAAGTTTTACAACAAATAAAGTGTCTTTTTTACGTCATGAAGAGACACAGCTACTAGCTAGCTGCTCAGCTAGTGGCTAGCTGGCTAGCTAGTCTTCTGTGACTCGGCACTGCGGCTGCGCAGTCGTCGAAAACAGCCGAAGTACGAACCCTAAACATCGGCTGTTTTCGACGCGCGTCACCGTCGTACGGATGAAATACACATCGGCTGTTTTCGACTCCCTCCATTTGGTAGCACAGAATAGATACAGCAGAATGTAGTCTCTGATGCCACCTGGTGGTGACAGCCGACAACTGCAGGACTCCGTCGAATGAGCAAATTTTGAATTTCCTGTTGGAGAGCTAGCAAATTTAAGACATCCGGTTGCCTTCAGAATAAAATAATTAATAATAATTCGACAGTGCTGTGACGGGCCTAGCTAGCCAGCTAGCCGCTAGCTGAGCAGCTAGCTAGTAGCTGTGTGTCTTCATGACGTAAAAAAGACACTTTATTTGTTGTAAAACTTTCTTTATTTGAATCGACAGTTTGTGTTAAATAATCTTCTATTTTTTAGAACAACAATAAAACACTTAAACACGTATTAATACCCATGAAGATAGCATAAAGCTATCGATAGCTAAAGCTAACTTATTGTAATTAATGTCCTCACTGTATTATTTACTGCTATTATTTTAATGTTTTATTCCTGCTTTTCTTTTCTTTTTTCTCCAACTTTGAGCTGCATTTCATTTCATTTCATGAAAGGTGCTACAAATAAATAAATAAATACATTTTATTATTATTATTATTTAGTTTTATTAACAGCCGAGCGGCTGTTTCCGGTGGGTCGGTTGTATTTTGAAAGGAAAGCGGAAACACTTGAAGAATTAACTTGACACGTCGCAGTAGCTTTTATTTTGTAAAACCGGAAGTGAAGACACACAGCTACTAGCTAGCTGCTCAGCTAGCGGCTAGCGGCTAGCTGGCTAGCTAGGCCCGTCACAGCACTGTCGAATTATTATTAATTATTTTATTCTGAAGGCAACCGGATGTCTTAAATTTGCTAGCTCTCCAACAGGAAATTCAAAATTTGCTCATTCGACGGAGTCCTGCAGTTGTCGATTGTCACCACCAGGTGGCATCAGAGACTACATTCTGCTGTATCTGCGCTACCAATGGAGGGTGGTGAAACACTGTTGGACGGAGAAGTATAATTGTAGCTCTGTCAGTATAATTCCACCACCAGATGGCGTTAATACCCACTTTTCACTGCATTCTGCATCACAGTGCAGCTCAAAGCTCAGCTCAGCTCAACAGTTCTACAAACCCACAGCGCGTTGCATCCACGACGTGTTGTGGTCTTGTAGATCTGCTATTTTCGGCGCTCGACACCGTCCTGCGACGAAGCACAAATGTAATGAAATTAGCAAGATCTACCAGCTCACAGCGCGTTGCAACCACGACGTGTTGTGGGCTTGTAGATCTGCTATTTTCTGTCATACGACGGCGCTCAAATGGAAAGAAACTTTAAATGAATGGATGTGAATTAAACTAGTTATTTAACTACTAATAATGAATGGATGTGAATTAAACTAGTTATTTAACTACTACTAATGAATGGATGTAAATTAAACTAGTCGTTATTTAATTTATAACTATTAATAATGAATGGATGTGAATTACACTAGTCGTTATTTAATGTATAACTATTAATAATGAATGGATGTGATTTAAACTAGTCGTTATTTCATTTATAACTATTAATAATGAATGGATGTGAATTAAACTAGCTCTTTATGTGAATTAAACTATAGTTGTTTATCTCATTTAACTACTATTTTGTGAATTAAACTAGTTGTTATTTCATTTATATAAACTTGGTTACCTGATGTGTTTTAATATTTATATAAACTTGATTGATGTGTTTCATGTATACAAATTTGATAACATGATGATTGTCAGTAAATAAAAAGAGAATAAAACATTTAAACATATAATTTAGAGAAAAACACAAGCAGACTTTTGGCAACGCCGCTTCAAGCCTGCTTCT
Source organism: Protomyctophum parallelum (assembly GCF_964188405.1). Taxonomy (NCBI): domain Eukaryota; kingdom Metazoa; phylum Chordata; class Actinopteri; order Myctophiformes; family Myctophidae; genus Protomyctophum; species Protomyctophum parallelum. The sequence goes on along the minus strand of NC_139704.1, from coordinate 53,318,483 downwards.
GATTGGCTCGTTTGCCATGAGTGGAATAGTTAGAGAGTGGCGACACGCTTTGATCTCTATGGGCTGTAGTTCCACACGTTGGAACTATCCCATTGAGATAGAATGAGCACTTCCGCATTCCTTTATTACAATGGGGGGGGGGGTCAACGCTACTGACGTCATCTCTCTCACTAGATTACTCTGGGTCGGCGATGTTGGTCTTCAGGGTTGATGACGTCGGCAGCTCAGCCTAAACAGCTCGAGGCAGCCGGATGAACCGTTAATGTGTTTTATTTACTTTTATAGATGGAGTAATTAATCAATGACGTAGAATTGATCCTTAATTGATGTAAACAGTCCACGTGTGAAGCCGACAGTCTGAATAGAGCATTAGTATTCATAATAAGTGACATCATCAGTTCTGTTTAGCTGATTATAGCTACAGTAGCTCATCTTACAGCTGGAGTCAACAGAGGATATACATATTAATAAAGTGATGAGTATTAATGACATGAAGTCATATTAAAGTCCATGTGATTGGCTCACATGGAGCTGCAGTTGTGAAGGTTGAAGGTAAGAGCACTTATTAACAAGTATTTGTTAACAGTTTGCAGAATTACAGTACATTTCAAGCACAACTCAATACAAAGACCGTTACTATATGACTGGACGACACCATTAAGTATTACACTTGTTTACAAGAGGGTCCACCATGTTCAATTAAATTGTTGTTTCATCTGAAAAGATCACAGGATCTATTGAATGTGACAAACTGACATATTGATCTTAGTGAAGTATTTAGACAGGTACATGGGTATCTTAGTGAAGTATTTAGACAGGTACATGGGTATCTTAGTGAAGTATCTAGACAGGTACATGGGTATCTTAGTGAAGTATTTAGACAGGTACATGGGTATCTTAGTGAAGTATTTAGACAGGTACATGGGTATCTTAGTGAAGTATTTAGACAGGTACATGGGTATCTTAGTGAAGTATTTAGACAGGTACACGGGTATCTTAGTGAAGTATAGACAGGTACATGGGTATCTTAGTGAAGTATTTAGACAGGTACATGGGTATCTTAGTGAAGTATAGACAGGTACATGGGTATCTTAGTGAAGTATGTAGACAGGTACATGGGTATCTTAGTGAAGTATTTAGACAGGTACATGGGTATCTTAGTGAAGTATTTAGACAGGTACATGGGTATCTTAGTGAAGTATTTGGACAGGTACATGGGTATCTTAGTGAAGTATTTAGACAGGTACATGGGTATCTTAGTGAAGTATTTAGACAGGTACATGGGTATCTTAGTGAAGTATCTAGACAGGTACATGGGTATCTTAGTGAAGTATCTAGACAGGTACATGGGTATCTTAGTGAAGTATTTAGACAGGTACATGGGTATCTTAGTGAAGTATTTTGACAGGTACATGGGTATCTTAGTGAAGTATTTATACTGTACACATATACTGTATGTGTATAAATACATGTGTGTACTCCAGGATGGTACACGCGGGGTACATCGGGCTGGAGAGGGACCGTCCTCTCATCAGGGTCCCGTTTCCCCACCTGGCCGTAGGGACGGTTCTGTTGGCTCTGACTGGACTGATCCTCTGTCTGGTTCTGTCTCTGATGTACCACTACTCTGAGAGTACTTATACTCACTGTCTGGTACGTACACTGTACTGTACTGTACTGTACTGTACTGTACTGTACACTACACTACACTACACTACACTACACTACACTACACTACACTACACTACACTACACTACACTTATGTATTTACGTGCCAGGGGCAGGTGGGCAACCCTTAGTGTTTTATTTAGCTGCCAGGGACAGGTGGGCAACCCTTAGTGTTTTATTTAGCTGCCAGGGGCAGGTGGGCAACCCTTAGTGTTTTATTTACCTGCCAGGGGCAGGTGGGCAACCCTTAGTGTTTTATTTAGCTGCCAGGGACAGGTGGGCAACCCTTAGTGTTTTATTTAGCTGCCAGGGGCAGGTGGGCAACCCTTAGTGTTTTATTTACCTGCCAGGGGCAGGTGGGCAACCCTTAGTGTTTTATTTAGCTGCCAGGGGCAGGTGGGCAACCCTTAGTGTTTTATTTAGCTGCCAGGGGCAGGTGGGCAACCCTTAGTGTTTTATTTAGCTGCCAGGGGCAGGTGGGCGACCCTTAGTGTTTTATTTAGCTGCCAGGGGCAGGTGGGCGACCCTTAGTGTTTTATTTAGCTGCAAGAGGCAGGTGGGCGACCCTTAGTGTTTTATTTAGCTGCCAGGGGAAGGTGGGCAACCCTTAGTGTTTTATTTAGCTGCCAGGGGATTCATTTACCTGCCAGCAGAGCCGTAAGCCAACACAAAGTGACTTGATTAGCTGTCATTTCTCCCAAAAAGAGGCTAAAAGTCAGCTGTGGTCTACTACTATAACAGCTGATCTGTTTGGTCTGTGTGTGTCTGTTAGCATGCAGGTGGACATGAAGCTGATAGACCTGGATGAAACCAGCTCCTCGCCACTCGCCCTACACACTTGCCCTCGATATGCGCGTTCACGCGAGGCTGCGCCATATTAAGTGTCGTCCGAAACCAAGCAGCCTTGAGTGGAAGTGGCTTATAAAGCCCTCAAGAGTGAGTCTGTGCCGATCTAGCCTCTCTGTCCGCATGGAAACCGCCACCTACAAATGTAAGTACCACCACAAATAAATGATAAATAAACTCCTCCTAAACAATCTTCATCTGATGCAGAATAGACAACGCTCTAACTGATGTTCACAAGGGCTCTTTATTTACCCCACCGTGAAAAGCTATAAATTAAACCATACAAACAAAACAACTTTTAACAATGATTTATAAACACCATGGATGTATATGACATGTCATTTTTGACAGTCACGCTGTATTTCCTTTTTCCATATTAATGAAATCCACATGTCACACAAACGTACACGATGCAATGCAATATAACTGTACAAACAAAATAACAGGTAACACAATTGCATGATGGTAACCATGGCAACGAATGGTGTCTGTTTCCTGTTTCTGCACAAGGAGGGCGAGTGTATTTCCAAACTGTTTTTTATACCCAGGACCCTAATCAAGGGAACTTGATTCAGCTGGAGGGGCACTTCCTGACGAGGGAACCTCCCGAGAGCACTTCAAGTCAAGCGACTGGTTTCAGAAAGGGCCACGGGGAGAACATACAGTCTTCATCATGGCCCCTGAAGAGCCCCAGGAAGTCAGGAACCTGATGGATCAGAGTGCCCTGCTCACTACAGGCAAGATGCACGCTCGCACACACGCACACACACACACACACACACACACACACACACACACACACACACACACACACACACACACACACACACAGGAGATGTTTATTGTTTATACATTTTGAAAACTTTAAAAATGGCACATTCCGTAAATATGAAAATGTCTAGCAGGGGGAGTGTTTACTGGGTAGGTACCCTCACATGTTCTCCCCGTGTCTCCTAGGGTAGGTACCCTCACATGTTCTCCCCGTGTCTCCTAGGGTAGGTACCCTCACATGTTCTCCCCGTGTCCCCTAGGGTAGGTACCCTCACATGTTCTCCCCGTGTCCCCTAGGGTAGGTAGTAGGTACCCTCACATGTTCTCCCCGTGTCCCCTAGGGTAGGTACCCTCACATGTTCTCCCCGTGTTCCCTAGGGTAGGTACCCTCACATGTTCTCCCCGTGTCCCCTAGGGTAGGTACCCTCACATGTTCTCCCCGTGTCCCCTAGGGTAGATACCCTGACATGTTCTCCCCAAAAACATGCAGTAATCCTGGTCTCTAAACTACCTCCCCCTGGCCAGTCACATACATGGAATGCAGAGAGACTGCATATAGATATATATAGAAGATAGAGTTTTTATTAAAGTGTCCTACATCATAAGATGCCCAGCCCGCACGGGCTTAATAATAATAATAATAATATATACGATTTATATAGCGCTTTTCTGGGTACCCAAAGTCGCTTTACAGAAAGAAGTACAGACATATTTATTAGAAAACTATTTAAAAGGTTTAAAAGGTTAAAAACTATGTGTGTGTGTGTGTGTGTGTGTGTGTGTGTATGTAGGGAAAGCCTGTTTGAAAAGGTGGGTTTTGAGTGTGCTTTTGGTCATTTCGGCTTACAAGACACTCACAAATTTGTACATACATAATGATACATATACACAAATAGACAGTTACTCATGGATACATCGTTCTCCAACGTAACTGACCATGCCTTCTCTACGAATTTTCTTAAAACAAAAACTTCATTACTGAACAACCAATTTAACATAAAACATTCAGACAAATCTGGGTACTTATCCTGAATTCTTTCAAATAAAGAGTTTCTTAAATCATGGTATAGTGGACAATAGAATACAACATGAAACTCATCCTCTACAACTCCCAGGTCACAAAGAGCACACAGTCGCTGCTCCTCAGGAATGCCAGTATATCTGCCAACCTCAACTGCCAGAGGTAAAGCACCACATCTTAACTGGGCACAGAGGGACCTCTGTCCCCCCCCCCGAACCTCAAATGACGTCACATTGTAGGCTCTACAGCGCCGAACCGACTTTTATTCGGCTCTAAAATAAGAGTATGAATCGGCCCTAAGGTTCAGTCATGTAGTCCTCTTTGAATTGAATATAACTTCTTAATTTAGCTTTTTTCACAATGTCCACCCTCCATTTCTGCTGATGTAACTTAGACAGTTTATATTTGACTGTATTAATGTTACAATGAAGGTTATTTAAAACGTATATGTTTAAATCAGAAAGTGAGAAAATTGAGGAGACCTCTCTTATCCACGGATGATTACATATTTTATTCCAATTAAATATAATTTTCGTAATGCTCCTTTCCTGGCAGTTGGATAAGGCGATTCCATAATCTGATCATTTCACATCTCTGCCTTGTCAGGCAGCTTTCCCAACCTGTGTCACCTTCAATGGCCAACTTAGTGGTATACTTAATACTTATTATTAATTAATAATACTTAGTGGTATACTTATGCACCCCGAGAAAACACCTCAAAGCTCTACTCTGAATGATTTTACATTCGGTAGCCTCCTCAAAGCCCCTCACACCTGCTGCATAAAACTAAATGGAAGAAACCATGGTGTCATAAAGCTTGGTAAATGTATCAAAACCTAAATCAGGGCAAATTTAATTTTACTTAATATGGCACCTAATGCTCTACCTGTTGAGTCAGCCAATACATTCCTTCCCTCAGAGAAACTCATAGATTCATTAAAAACAAAACCTAAGTATTTGTATGAGGGGGAATAAGTCATTGACCCGAACATGAAACTATGGTTACAAATCTTTGAATATATATTCTTTCACAGCAAACATTTTTAACTCAAATATTTGCCTCTGGTGGACAATATTTTCAGATGGGGGTCGTTTTCTTTCTTCAGAAAAGCGTCAGGATTGATTTTCAGGACATTATTTTGGTCTAATGTGCTCTCAGGTCTCCATGGGTTTAACAGCGGTATGTGCACCGTGCTTCTTCAGATGCTGCTGGAGGCCATCGATGTTCTGAAACCAGAGGTGTGGCGCAGAGAAGCAGCTGCTGGAGGCCATCGATGTTCTGAAACCAGAGGTGTGGCGCATAGAAGGTACATTCATTTAACTCTGAGTTGTCATGGCAGATTATATGATAATGCCACTACACTGCCGCTGTTTGGTCTGTGAGTATAGTTCATTATGCATCCTATGAGCCTTTTACTAAGAGGAGGCATAATGAACGATACTCACAGACCAAACAGCTGCAGTGTAGTGGTATTATCCTGTAATCTTTGATTAAGAAAGGAAAGAGGCCGCACAGCTCGTAGTCACGATGCTATAAACTTTATTAATCCAACGTTTCTGCAAGCAGGATGCCTTCTTCAGGGTATGAAGAAGGCATCATGTTTGCCGAAACGTTGGATTAATAAAGTTATTAATTACTACTACTACTATAATATTAGTAATAAAACTTTATTTGTATAGCACCTATATATTTCATGACATGAAAATGATGGCAGTAATGCAATACACTGAGGACATGAATAACAACAAATAATTTAAAAGTTCAACTAAAAGCAGTGTAGTGTAGAAGTGAGTCTTGAGCTGTGCTTTAAAAGTGTCTACAGAGGCTGCCTGTGGAAGGTACAGTGTTATTAAACTACAGAGGCTGCCTGTCGAAGGTACAGTGTTATTAAACAACAGAGGCTGCCTGTCGAAGGTACAGTGTTATTAAACTACAGAGGCTGCCTGTCGAAGGTACAGTGTTATTAAACTACAGGGGCTGCCTGTCGAAGGTACAGTGTTAATAAACTACAGAGGCTGCCTGTCGAAGGTACATTGTTATTAAACTACAGAGGCTGCCTGTCGAAGGTACAGTGTTATTAAACTACAGAGGCTGCCTGTCGAAGGTACAGTGTTATTAAACTACAGAGGTTGCCTGTCAAAGGTACAGTGTTATTAAACTACAGAGGCTGGCGTCGAAGGTACATCTGATTAAGACGACCCCCATTTTTCAAGACTCATTTGTGGAAAAAGAACATTGAATGTCAAATAGTCTAGTCCCTGATTATAATACTTAGGCCTTTGAATTCCTTTCGGAACATAGGCCATTGATGAGTCGTTTCCACCCTCGTCTGTCTTGCGCCATCCTCTCCAGCTGTTTCCACGTCAGTCCCTTCTGCTTTACATCTAGCTCCGTGCTCCTTCTCCAGGTGTTTTTGGGGCTCCCTCTGCTCCGTTTTCCTTGTGGGTTCCACGTTAGTGCCTGTTTAGTTATTGCTGTGTTGTTTTTTCTTAGTGTGTGACCAATCCAGCTCCACTTTCTCCTTATCAGCTGTATCTCTATTGTTTCTTGTTTGGTGCGTTATAATACGACCCAGTTATTTCCATTAGGAAAAAAACATTATTTCAGACCAATATGATATGTGATTTCAGTATCTACTATGTTCTATCTGTTCTTAACTAATATTCTGCTCTCTCCTGTTCAAGGTGTAATGGAGTGGAACATGATTGCAGTGAGTGGAGCCAAACAAACCAGAGATGAGAGCTCAGCCCAGCATTAATTGATAGTCAGGTTTTCTCCAGGCTAGCAGAAAAACGGCGCCAGCTGAATGTCCAAAACGGGTCTAAGTCCACCATGGTTATTTTATTTATTTTCCTGAGCACAGAGCATGATTTGAATCATTTTATATAGGAGCATGCAGCACATATTTCACCACATATGAGTGTGACGATGCAGGATGCAGTGAGCCTCGTCACACTCATTCAGCCAAACTTTAGGCCATAATTGTCGTACTCGTTCAGTGCTAACCTTAAACATTAGCACTTTGGTGGACTTAAAGTCTGCTACAGCTCAGGAAGACGTCCAGATTGAAACACACCACACACCACACATTATAACTGAAATGTATCATTGTTACAGCTTGTGAACCAAACATGTTTATGGTTAACAAATATTATGTTATATTATTATTATACAAATGTAGAATCTATGATCCTATGTCCTAGGATAGGTGGTGGTGTAGCAAAGATGAGGCACAACATTTGGAATAGAATTATACCGTTTTATATTCTGTGCTTTATTGTTGCTACACTGCCTGTCTTTGGTTTAGGGTTAGGGTTAGATAGGGTTATTGTTGCTAAACTGCCCTCTGTCATTGTTGCACATAGGACTAAGAGACTCAAAAACGAAATTACGTTTCTCCTAGTGTCTTTTTAACTAGGAGAAACGTGATTTCGTTTTTTTCTGCTGCTACAGTTGGGAAGAATGACAAAATAAAGCAATCAATCAATCATTGCACTGAATTATTGTTACATATTCCTGTAAATGTTTTGGAAATGCATTGGTAAAAATGTGTGGGAATCCTGCGACACAATCATAGTGCCCTTAAATTATTTGATCTGTGCTTATTACTACAGTCGAGTGCTGATGTTTTATTGTGTATCTTTGTTTTATCCAGTGTTTTATTGTCCACTAATTGTCAGTAGATTAGTGTAATGCTTTTTTTAACTTGTAGTCAGCTCAATGAATGAACTGGTTGGTGGTGACGTGTAATATTTCACCACTACACCCATAGGTGTCCCTGACAGACTTATCAAAGTTCCTCTCCACCTGTAAACAAGAAAGTGCTCCTTGGCGTTGCTGAAATGGTGAATATTTTCAGCTCCATCCATAGTTTTAAAGAATTAAATGTTTCTTCTGTATTCTCTTTTTTTGATAGCTAGAGTCTGGTGTTCATAAGAAAATAATAACATGCTTCTTTCTCTGTTGGTGTCAACAAGCAGCCTAAATTACAATGGGTTCAATCTATGAATTAACCTTCAGGAATGAAATAATGTAACTATAATTCATGGGTTAATTATTATCCATTTAAGTTTTTTCACGGTACATTATTTGGTCTGTTATATTGTAGGCCTATAGTTATTTTAACCCTATTTTCAAATATAACTTTCCTCATCAACTCTACAAAAGGCATCAGGGGAAATGGTTATAGAGCTGTTACTGATTTTGTCCACTTGAGGGCGTCAGAGACCCTATTTTCCTTTGAGGGACAAAGGCCGTTGAATAAGAACAGAACTCAGAACTTTGCAAGGGTGATAATGAATATAATGCTTTATGAAAACAATAGCAATCTCTAGCAGTCACTTTGGGACAAATAACATTTATTTCCCCTCAAAACTATTTAAATAGTAGTCTAGGCCGCACACGCAGTCACGCACACACGTACACACAGGTACAACCCAGCCCACGGCCCCGCCCCTACTTGAATAGTATGTCACTCCATTCATCCATCCTGTTTTAGGCTAACCCTAACCCTAACCCTAACCCTCCACTGTCATCTACCTAAACTCCTCATCCACTCCTTTCCCTCCCCCAGTGCCAGCCCCCCCTCCAACCCAGACTCATCCTAGTCTGTAACACTATGTGGACTCATGCGATATGGCCACTGGACTTGTGGAATATGGTCTCTGGACCTTAGTTTAGCACTGGGCCACGTGCAATAAGGGCTACGTGCAATATGGACAGGACAGATCATGTTTTTCTTCTTCCTCTCTTATCTTATTTATTACTTATTTAAATGACTACTGCTCAGTTCATTACTACTGTAATTAATGTATCCTCCTTGCTGACATGTTTGCACTATTGGTGAGATGCGAAAATAATTTTCGCTGTGCTGTACTTGTACTGTACATTGACAATAAATTGAATCTCATCTCTCATCTCGTCAGCCAATCACATCGCGTCGTTCTCCGCACGTGACCTGCCCCGCGTCATTTTGATTGAATGATTGAAAGCATTTGTGTCGGCGTCTTATCACGGCCAGGAGGAGGACCGACCATGTTGAATGAATCCTTTTCCACTCACGTCAGCAGGTTAACATTACAAACCATCCCTGACGGACCAGCGGCGGACCCCCTGGCTGTAGCCATTTAAACCCTGTGCTAACCGTACCTGCTACTGGTAAAGGATTTATCATTTTAGAAGGGCTTTCATAAACGGTGGATTTATTGCGTGGTTTGACAGAGGAACTGTTTTAAGTTGTTTTTTTGTTTTGAGAGAAAAGGTAGGCTATCGTTTGAACTGTGGAACATTTAGGAGTGAGCCTCTTGAGTTGTGTGAATTTAATCATTTCGTTTGGTTTGTATGTAGAAGGTTGCTGTGAAATGTAAGGTATTTAAACCAAATGTGTTGGAAAAAGTAACCTTTCAGTTGTGTTGACACACTGACGCCACACAGCTGAGTCAAATGACTAATTGGCATCACCAGTGCAATGGGATGAATCTAGAGTTGTAATGCATGCCGTCCATTGACAGCCCATTGATCCACATTGAATTTACAATCTGCTTGTATTAAACAATGCTAAACTCCCCAACGTTGCAGCTGTAGGGCAAGCTTGAATTATAGCCTACTCTCAATCTGCAAAGCAAATTTGTTTCATAAAAATACACCGTAGACGTGTTATAAGTGACGTTGAGCTACTTTCGGAAGCACTTGTTTTTAATTAATGGGTAGTGCTGCTGCCTCCTGCATTGTGACAAAACAGGTGGTAGGCATGGCTGTTCAGTGACTTCCAAAAGTACTCGACATTACTTGTAATTTGTATTTTAAATTGCTTTCTAGAAGCGGATAAGATATTGACTCTACAAACTATTGTGCATAGGGTTACATTTTGATATTGCACTTTTAAATATTCTTTAAAGGATCCCTGGTTAAAGACAAATAGGCCTATGCCGTAAGACATTATACTTAACCCTCTATAACAAATCTTAAAATGGAAACTATTTTATTTCTTTCATAAATAAATAATCTTTCACTTTCACTGCCCCTGTTGCAAGTTGATTTATGTCATGTCCATATGGTCTATCCCTATGGAATGCATACCGTATGCTAATAAAAAACAGCTTAATACTTCCTAAGATTAATATAAGCATCAAAGCAATATTTTAAATACTTTTTTATGCATTCCATGGCGCTGGACCACACATGGACATCATCAACCTGCAACGGGAACAGTTCCTATGGAGTAAAATATTCTCTATTTATGAAAGAAATAATATATTGAAGGTGTTATGTTACAGAAGGTTTATTTTTACATTTTAGTTATAGATGTCTTAAGGAATATTTGTCTTATGTTTCTATTACTGTGAGTGATATGGTCAGCTTCTGATGTCTTTCTTTCTTTCTAGATGTGGATGGAGATGACCATAGATGCCCTGGTCTCCTGTGTCCCCATGTCTGAGTGGCCTCCAGACCGACCACCCCATCCTGGCTGCTAAGATGTCCATGTGAAGGTCACCAGGGTTCTGAGTGGCCTCCAGACCGACCACCCCATCCTGGCTGCTAAGATGTCCATGTGGACATGTGTTTGTATAGAGAGAAGCATGGCTGAAGAGCTTTGCATATCAGTCGTTTCTTGCTGCTGCCAAAGTCAAATTGTGATTTCTGTAGTGTTTAGTACATGGCCGCTTATGAGATGTAGATATAAGTACACCTGACTGGTGGAAATAGCCTTGTGATACATACTGGGTGTGCTCTTTGGTCCTTCACAAAACAAACAAACAAAAGCTGCACAAAATGCCACAAACTCACTAAAAGCTGCACAAAATCACACAAATCAAGGGATGTCCGACAGTCCGTGTCAAACTCCTAATTGCCGTTTATCAACAGATATATATATATATATATATATATATATATATATATATATATATATATATATATATGCAGGCTTTTTCCAGTGGTGGAAACCTCACTCAAAAGTTTTACTTAAATAAAAGTAGGCTATAAATACTGCAATATAGAAATACTCCGTTACAAGTAAATTCAACATGTACTCGAGTAAAGGTACAAAGGTTTTGGTATAAAAATGTACTTAAAATACCAAAAGTAATTATTAATAATTACTCATGCAAGGGTTAGGGTCTAAATCTAAATCTAAAATTATCTAATCTCTCATCTCAAGTTTTCAAATGTATAAAAATCATTTGAAAATGGCAGATCTACAAGCTCACATGTGTCTTATTGTATTGTGAGCTTGTAGATGTTTTTAATGTAAAAAAATAAATAAAGTAAAATTAAGGGTTAGGGTTATTACTTTTTAATGCCGTTATCGGCGGACAATATCGGACATCCCTAACAAAAAAAAATATCAAATGTGTCAATACATTTCAAAGTGCCACTAAAACTTCACCAATAAATAAAAAAACATCCACAAGTTCCATAAATTAAATGCCACAAAGGTTTGACAAACATGCCGAAAAAATGAAGAAATTAAAAAAAATACGTTTCATAAACATCTTCTGCCGTATGTCCATAGAACAAGCCAGTACAGTGTGTCATTGTCTAGGTCACCTAAGCCACGATCACCATTCGGTGGCCGGTATTTGGGGCAAATGGTCATTACGTGTTCCACAGTCTGTAGTGGATCCTCGCATTCACAGTGGGCACTGTCCGAGATGTCCCACTTCTGCTTTGAGGGTTGTCCACTCCTTGCAGGGGAGGTGCTGGCAAAGAACATATTTGGGGTCCTCAATGTATTCCACTGGTCCCTCTGTCTTGCCTTCACCCAGGATGCCTTGGAGGTGTCAGCTGGTGTTGTGTGGAGCAGTTCTTGGGCCTGTGTTGGCAAAGGGGCACCGTGACTTGAGGCACGTGTGCTGTGGCAAAGGGTGCCGTGACTTGGTGTGTGTGTGTTGTGGCAAAGGGCACCGTGACTTGAGGCACGTGTGCTGTGGTGTCTCTGATGACCTTGTGGAGGAGATGGCTGGGATTCACTCAGCTGTGCCTTCCCGGTGAGGGCCAGCGTGGCTGCTTCTCGTCTGACCTCTGTTGGAGTGATTCCAGCGAGAGCAGGCAGTTTGTTTGGGGTGGCCCATCCTGTGTTGAGGGCAGCATCCAGCTTCTTGACATGAGAGCTACAGCTCCAGACTGGGGCACAGTACTCTGGTCGTCTGCATAGCCATACTACATTGATGTTGTTGCAGGGAGGTCTTGGATGTAGCTGTTGAACAGCAGTTACTGGTGTGGAACCGAAAAGCTTCACAAACAGGTGTTTCAGGAGGTTTCTTTTTACTGGACGATTATTGTCGCTTAAATAAATTGCAATTAAATATTTAAGTGTGGCCCGGATGGTTAGCTCAACTGTCTGGGCACCTAGGCTGCCAAGCCAGCCGGATGGCGTGCTGCGGGTTCGACTCCCGACGGCCTTTGCCGCGTGTCACTCCCCATCTCTTTCCCCCTTTCCTGTCTATATACTGTTCACTATCAGTAAAGGCATAAAAAGCCCCAAAACCAACATGAGGGCTATGGCTCCAGACTGGGGCACAGTACTCAGCGGTGGGGAACACCAGAGTCTCGGTACCGGCTAGACGCCGTATCGGTGCGGCACAGGTGGTATCACCGAAGAGCACACCCTAATTAATCACGTCTAGGAATTTCAACAATTTAGGCACTTATCACATTTATCCAGAGTGACTTACAGTGAGCAACAACACATAGTAATACATCAAATTCATAAACAATTGTCATCAAGAATAAGAAGTAATCCAAGAACCTAACAGTAGACTATTGGCAGCAACAACAAGGGAGTGATGTGCGAAGCTCTTCAGCCGTTCATAGATGATAACCGCCATGTCTTTCTTCCAGATGTGTACTGCAGGTGTCCGCTGTCCAGGAATCTGCATTCCTCTGAAGACGACTCAAAGTAAGAGACCCTGTTAGGCCTGTCAAAAAGAACCCTAACTTAAACGTTTATTACTGTAAGTGATATGTTTAGCTTCTGTTTAAATGTTCTCTATAAATAAAAGTCTGATGTACTAGGATGTATATATGTTGTGACAGGATAGAATATATATCTGGCTCTTGGTCACTCTAATCAATCTTTCTTTGTTAGGATGAAGATCGCGGTGGATGTCGCTGGAACGCCGTTGCTGGACAGGGGGCGCACACACATACACACACATACACACACACACACACACGGAAAGGCTAATTTGGTGTGTTTTTTTTTTTCTTTGTTAGAATGGAGATATCGATAGACGAGCTGATGTTCCCTGGACAGAGATCCGTTCCAAAGCCCCCCCCCTGGGGGCTTCCTCAGAGGACTCTGATGAGCTGTGAGTAGGAACAGTTCTTGCTTGTTTCTGAGGATGGATAACTGCTTTTGTTCTGTTATGGCACGAAGAATGCCATTTACAGTAATCCAAATGTTTTAAATATTTTATGGTAAATCTAAATGACTCCGCACAATAGTTTGAGAGTCAATATCTCATCTGCTTTTAGAAGCACTTGAATACAAATTACAAAAGATGTTGAGGACTGTACATGTGTTGATGCCTCCTAGTGGCACTGTGGTTGAATGTCTGTCAGCTTTCCAAGCTAATCAAAGTCTTAACCCATTCTGGGCGGGGTTCCCTATTTGTACCTTACCCCCTCAGGCCGGGAACCCATATTTGGGTTCTGTACAGTATGTACAGTATTCAAAAATGTAAAAATTTTGATTCTGCTATATCAATATTTGAAGTTTTTCAGAAACCTTAGGTCAGGATTTAGAGGCGTTTTTAGAATCGGCCTTAGGCCTGAATGGGTTAATGACACTTTTGTAACCACTTTAACCCCAGCATCCCTATTCTGGGGGAGCGTTCAGCAAAAATAGCAGATCTACAAGCTCGCACTGCGTTGCAACATGTTGTGAGCTTGTAGAGCTAATGGTTTCTTTCTCTCTCTCTCAGGATGGAGATCATAGTAGACACAGCTGGAGCCTCTAGAGATGGAGATCTGCAGGTCTGTCCATGGATGGATGGGAGGACGGAGGACGGAGATCTGGGTAGACGCTGGAGGACTTCGGACCTGGGCCTGCCTGGTGAGGAACTAGGGATGTCAGGGGTTAACCGGTTAACCGGTTAGCCGACCGTTAAGAAACATCCGGATATTTTTATCAGCTTTTAACGGTTAATTTGCATAATAATAAATGCGTGTTCTGATCTTAAATCCCTTTATTTTAGATCGTTTTTAGTAATTGTACAACATAAACATTACAGAGACTGTAGTTGTCACTGTACAATACTTTAAAACAGTTGTCATGTTGCACACATGCCTAAAATTGCTATTTGCGCCGCCCAGCTTGTCGCACTCCAGGCTACATGAACAGCGCTCGGGCTCAATGTCCCTGTTCTCTGTTGTACTTCAATGGCTAGTTGGCTACAAGTTACAACGGTAGCTTTGCGGTAGTCAAAATGTAAGCGAGTGACAGCGAGACGAGATGAACACATGTCGACCGTATCAATGCAGAGACCTACATTATTAAATCCATTATTGGCCATTTGGCCTGGAGGGAGAACGTTTACAGCCGCCGCTGCCGCTTCCTCCTCCTTCTCCTCCTATCCGTCTCCACACTGGCACGGCTTACGGCTATCAAAAGTTAGCCATGTGCTATCGATGTTTGAGGGTTTTCTCGTCAGCGAAAAGTCAACAAACGGAACACGGTGACATGCATGCTGATCTTCCTTAATAATAAAAAAAGGCTTAGCCCATGCGTCCAGTGGCTTTATAGGTATAGGTTGCTCGGATCTGGACTGGATTTATTTATGTTTTGTTGGACTAGAACCGGCGGACCTCTGTACTGTAGACGCGCAGATGCATGCATCATGCAGATGCGATGCGTTGTTTATTGATGATTAAGCCAGAAGCCTACAACAATTTATTTATATTGTTAAATGTTGCTTTTTTGTTTGTCTTTTATAAAAGGAGCATAAATAAATGTATGCCATTCGTCTACCAACTTTAATTATGTAGCCTGCTATACATGCATATTACATTTGGGGTAGCCTATTAAAAAAAGAAAAAAATCAACCACTATCCGTTAATGAACCGGTTAATCCTAACGGGTAACCGGTTGGGAAACTATCCGTTACTGACATCCCTATGAGGAACTCAACGGTACGAACCGCTTTAGGGTTAGGGCTTTTTTAGGCTTCGTAAAAAGCCAATAATCGTCCGTTGCCGATAATTGGTCGATCCCTATTCTTAAACGTTACTGTAAGTGCATGTGTATGTTGTGACAGGACACGCACACACAGCAAAGCTAATTTGTGGTGTGTCTCTTTCGTTCTTTGTTAGAATGGAGATCTCAGCCGATGCCCGAGATCCGAAGCTTTCCCCGGGTGTTTCCGCTGAGGACTTCTGGGTCGCTGGGAGGCTCGGACGGAGCTGGAAGGTTCGGTAGACGCCACTGGAACCCGTTTAGGCCTGTCAGAATCTAAGGTTTTATAATGGCCGATTTAATTGTCGTCATACTAACATTCTAAATAAAACCTTGGCTTTTGTAGGCTTTGTAAACAAAAAGCTGCACATGGCATAATTCAATAACTTTATACACTAAAAAAGATAAGTAAATTACAAAGCTTGTAGATCGGTTGCTTCCATTATTTCTTTAAAATGTTTGAAAATATATAAACATTTTCAACATGGAGACGATTATGACTATTATCTCTAAAAAAGTATTACTTGGCGATTAGGTAATTGTGACAGGCCTAAATCCTTCTAGTTGTGTTTTTATATCATGTTCTGTAATCAGTTAGGGTTGACTACAGACTTTTTTTAGGAACAAGATCATCATGCCGGTGAAGAGCACGTTTCTAGCCAATGGAGCAACTATTTCCGATCACCTTTGGAGTTACATCACAGCAAGGTAACTATACAACACACACACACACACACACACACACACACACACACTATGATCATGACATCAGCTTGTGACTGCAACTTGTTCTTGTTCCTGTTCGCAGATGACTCGGCACTGCTAGTCTCGGACAGGAACAAACTGCAGGTTGAAAAGGCCCTCAGCTCTGAATTCGGTAGAATCTGTACCTGGCTCGCTGATAACAAACTATCCTTACACCTGGGAAAAACTGAATCCATTCTCTTTGGATCTAATAGTAATCTCAGCAAGGCAAATGGCTTCTTGGTTAGAGTTGGTGACAATGTTATCACACGTAAAGATGAAATTACCTACCTAGGTTCCATCCTGGAGGCTAATCTTTCCGGTGATAAAATGGCCACCATCGTAATCAAAAAAGTCAACCGAAGAACAAGATTCCTTTACAGGATCTCCTCACTGTTCAACAAAAACACCTTGAAGACCTTAACGGGAGCCCTCGTACAAAGTTTCTTTGACTATGCATGCACCTCCTGGTACCACAGCACCTCAAAGGCCCTTAAAACTAGGCTCCAGACTTCCCAAAACAAACTGGTCAAGCTCCTACTTGGCCTCACCCCCCGAACCTACCTCACTCCTGCCCACTTTGACAGGCTGGAATTAGGGCTGGGCGATATGACAAAATCTCATATCACGATATAGAATTTATTTTATCACGATAACGATATACTCACGATATAGCATATTTTTTACGATACCTATTTTTTTATCTAAAAGAATTGATTTTTGTTCAGGTCGAGTACTTTACTGTACTTGGGCTGTACTGTACTGTACTGTACTGTACTGTACTGTACTGTACTGTACAAGCTCTCCTCCCTGGCCTCTGTCTGTGTTAGGCTGCACAACAGTGACACTTGGTGGTGACAATAGTTATGCTATTTCGTGCTCGGATACAGGGACAGGGACACACATAGCTGTCTATAATGGTTGCACCACTCAAAAAACAATTAAATTCACATTATCCAGTCTACTTATATGAATATAATACTGATGCCCTTCCCATGCACAGACAGGCCCAAAGCAAGTACAAAAATATTACAAAATAAAATGTATATAATAATAATTAGAGGCTGAACTCAATTGTTCAGCCTCTGTAGACATTTTTAAAGCACAGCTCAAGACCCACTTCTACAACATTGCTTTTAATTGATCTTTTATTTTTTGTTATTCATGTCCTCACTGTATTGCATCACTGCTTGTTTTTTAATGTCGTTGCCTTGCTTTTCTTTTTTTCTCCATTGCTCTGTAAAGCACTTTGAGAGCTGCATTTCATGTCATGAAAGGTGCTATACAAATAAAGTTTTATTAGTATTATTAATAATTATTATTATTATGACAATTAAAAGGAAAAAAGAAAGAAATAAGACGTTGCCATTCAGACACATAAGTACAGGCCTGTGTCTGCATTAAATTGGCTTAAGGAAAAAATAAATATCTCATGTCACAGTTTGTCACTACAGTTGTTTCAGTTCATTTAAGCTCTGTATAGGGAATCAACATGTTCTGTTGTAGTTATAGTTTAGTTTGTTAAAGACGTTGGGCAGCTTAACGATGTTTAATTGACTACAGGCGATAGAGTGAGAGAGAGTGAGAGAGAACGCGATCTTGTCGTCAACTCTCCATGCCCACAGCTGTGCGTAAATCAGGGGGGCAGTCAGCCAGATATTTCGTGAAGCCTCATTTGAAATCGGTAGTTCATATAATGGCCTGTTGTGGCGCTGGACCGGACCCAAAAAGCCCCATAGCTCCATAGAGGCCCATGTATTTTGGCCCAACTTCACCTAGACTGTATTACCTTAATAAACATGGTCATGAATACTTTCTTCTTCCAGTCACTAGTTTAAAGTCTCATTTCTAATGTCATAATATTCTTTTTGGAAAATTATGGTCCCATTAATTAAAAAAATGACCATAAAGAAAAAAAAACATCGCGTATGTTCTGAGGGGCGTGGCTACCATTACAGTCTATGATCGGGATTCCCCTCCCACTCGAGTCAAAATAAAAACCAACGGAGAAGAAGGGGGGAAGTCCCGCCTCGTTGTCTGGGCAGCCAATGACCAGCTGGTATACAAAACGGAGCCAGCCAATGGCCAGCTGGTACCAAAGATGGCGACTTACATCAGGAATTAGCATATTATTACAGGCTTCATTTTACGTTCATGTTAGACCCGGGGAACGCTTTGTCCATATTTTTTACAGTCTATGGCGTAAATGGGAGTCTGGGACGAGTGGGGCTTTTTCTTTTCCTTTTTTTTTGATGATCACAACAAAGTCAGCGTCTTGTGTTGTTGTTGTAAGCTGTTGCTGAATTAAGGACTTTTCAAATGGAATAATTTATTTGGAACAATAAAACAAGACAGACGCAGCAGGAGGACTGCACAGGTAAGAGGAACGTCTTCGTCTTGGAAGAAGTTTGCAGTGCACCCCCGACGACGGACAAGCTTATTGTTCAACTGTGTAAAACATGCGTGGCTCACGCAATTTATCAATTTGACCCAACATGAAACCTGCATTTATAACAGTGAATGACCGGTTACTTTAGGGCGCGTTCGGAAATAGCGCACTAGGCGCACTGTGCAATGCAAACTGATAGATGAGTTCGCTCCGGTGTGGTATTTCCGAACGTGCCCCTTACACCGCTCTGAATCTCGTCAGCCATCATCATCATCTCCCTCTTTTAGGTGCAAGCACCACCTCGGCTTGTGTTGTGGTCGTGTTGGCCTTAGAGTATATAATAGAGAAGACATCCGAAAGGTGTTGGCTCACTGTTTTCAGTGCGCGCGGTGGGCTGCTGGGCATGCCGTATATAAGCGCTGTGACGTAAAATACTGCCGTAAAGCGAAACGGCGATATAAGCGATATAGCTTTTTTTTCGTGATAGACATTTTCTATCGAAAATACGATATATATCGTCATATCGCCCAGCCCTAGCTGGAATGGCTTAGGGTCGACGACTGAGTACAGCATCTTGCAATGGGTCTGGTCCACAAGATTCGATACACCACCAAGATACCCATGTACCTGTCTAGATACTTCCTTAATGTTAACGAAGTCCACACCCACAACACCAGAGGGAGTGCAACGAACCATGTACAACCCAGATTCGGCACTAACAAGGGACTAAATTATTTTCACTCCTATGCCCCCAAAATGTGGAACGCCCTACCAACAGTCATTAAGACATGTGAATCCCTTGACTCCCTTTTTCCCCCTCACTGTATAAGTTTATTTTCCCTCCCTTCCCCATAGTGTCTTATTTGTACGTCTCTAAATGTTTTGATTAATTGAACATGGTGGACCCTCTTGTAAACAAGTGTAATGCTTAATTGGATCGTCCACTTAAAGTTAACAGTCTTTGTATTGAGTTTGTGCTTGACATGTACTGTAATTCTGCAAACTGTTAATAAATATTTCAATCAATATTGTTTTATGAACAAAGTAGTAATGAGCATTTCTTTCTTTTCTTCAGGACGTTGCTGGTCTCCTGTGTGGCTCCATCTGGAGGTCACCAGGGTTCTGAGTCACTCAGATCCTGACTGGTAGTGGTGATATGTAGATGTGATCAATCAGGGCTCTTTGAAAATAATAAACAATACAATAATAAACCAATATAAATAACTAGATAATAATATAAATAAATGGATAAAACGAACGATAAAAAAATAGATAAATAATGGATAAATTAAAATAGTAAAAAATAAATAAAATAAATAAAATAAATAAAATAAATAAAATAAATAAAATAAATAAAATAAATAAAATAAATAAAATAAATAAAATAAAATAAATAAGTAATACACAAAATAAATAAGTAATACACAAAATAAAATAAAATAAGTAATACACAAAATAAAATAAAATAAGTAATACACAAAATAAATATAATTAATATAGACAATAATACATAAAATAAATTAAATTATCAATATAGTAATGCATAAAATTAGTAATAACAGTAATACATAAAATAAATGCATAAAAATAAAATTAGTAATAACAGTAATACATAAAACAAATACAATTTGTAATGCATGAAGTAAAATTAGTAATAACATAGTAATCCATCAAATAAATACAATTCGTAATAAAGTTATACATAAAATTAGTAATAACATAGTAATATATAAAATACAATTGATACAATAGTAATACATAAAATAAATACAATTTCTTTGTATTGTAATTATAGAATTACTTAAAAAAACAAACGTATCAATCACATCTACATATCACAACCAGGCTATATTGCCAGCAGGCAGGTGGACTGTAGACTCACTACAGCTGTCACAATGTGGTAAACTGTGTTTTGACCCAACTGGCCTCCAAGGAGAGGCGAGCATGGAGCCGGACATCTGATGATACACGAGAGAAGACGCCATAGTAAAAAAAAGAAATGTAATTAAAGTAATATGTTTCATGTTGATTGTACTTTATTCATGATGCCATATATCTGTAAATCATTATTTTCTTGTTAATAAATTATTGCATTTATACCCGGGTGTCCGTTATGGGTCCATTACCCCTAGATCAAATGGTTCATAATAAGGATGAGGAATACAGTGGTACTATTTACATGTTTAAGGAATATTTAGTTATAGTTAATGTATTTTACACATTTAGACCTTCTAAAACCTAGCCTAAGGTTTTCTGAAAACCTTCAAATTATTTTTGAAACAATAAAGGATGTAGACGGGTGGATCCCGGCATGAATGGTATAAGGTTTTGTATTGAGGTTTCACCAGGTCTAAATGGGCTAAAAGGAGGCCTCAGGTATTCAAAGGTTTTCACCCCAAGGTCTCTACAGAATGACCTGGCTTATTAATATTAATGCTGACAATCTCCCAGAACAGAGCCATGCCACCAAACATGAATGTTGAATATTGTAATTAAATTACTGTATTCAATTTTAAATTGTATTACATGTTTTTACCACGAAGACCAGACTGAATTTTAAGTAATAAGACTGTTTGGCTTGTTGTAGTGTGGTACTTTTCCTCCAGGAAATGACTCTGTACTCCTTTGAAAACTTTAGAAATTAGAATAACTTAGTTATTAAATGTTCTGATGCAAATGGACCTCAATGTAAACGAGTCTTTAATAATGTTTTTTTTATTTAACCAGGCAGAACAAATAATGTAATAAAATATAATTTAACAATCTAATGAATAGATCTAGTTTATTAATAGAAAAACTAGTTATTAGATAATACAATAAATAATAGACAAGGTATTTATTTTCTTAAATAAATACATATTTAAAATGTATTAATGAATAGAACTAGTTTGAACTAAATGGAACTAGTTATTTAATACAATAAAGAATACTAGACAATGTTTATTTTCTTAAACCAGGCAGAACAAATAATGTGAATTAATGGATCTATTTTATTAATAGGACAATTAGTTTTTAGTTATTTTTATTATAAGTTATTTAATTAGTTTCCGGTGTGTTACATTGAAGTCGGTGAACCCATAGGCGCAATAGCCACAGGGACGCAGGGGACGAGTCCCCTGCCAGCGTCACATTGGTCCCCCCCAGATGAGTTAGGGGGTCCCCCCTGGCTGGGGGGGTCCCCCCCTGTATCCCCCCTGGCTCCAAAGTTATCTTAGGAGTAATACTTTTGAAATCCTGCGTTCATAAACGCGATATATTTTGAAGCATATATTTGATCCACCCCTGTTTAAATCCCAAAATGGTTTGGCCTGTTCTGTGTTTTCGGAAGTTTGGGAGTTGTTACACCGCCATCAGTGACCCAATGTGCTTTGCACTCTGTAATGATTCTAATAATACAGGAACAGGATTCAATAGGTCACCGCTTTTGGTGTCATGCACCACTTTTGGTGTATTGGCTATCAGTAGATGAATGGATTTACTTTATCCTTTTCATGTCAAGGACCCCCAAATGGACACGTATTAGCCTGCGGACCCCCCCCATTTGAAGAGAAGAGAAGGACCCCCATAAGAGAAGATTTATAGTTTTATACAGCTCGGACGGACCCTATTGTAATGCCATGTCTAGCGGTGGGATGGGATGGGACTAATTTAAAAAACTGAGAGCGTCCACATGACATGCCACAAACTATCATGTAGTTGTACCTCTGGGGGTCCCCGGACCCCACTTTGGGAATTATATTATTATTTTGGGGGATTTGGGGAAAGGAGGAGATCGACGCCGGTCACGCCGCTATTAAGCAAAACTGTCAACATGCAGGTAAGGCGCTGCAGGTTTTTCTTTCCTCTCGAGTTGCATGGGTTTAACACTAACTATATATGTTGATGTTAAAACATCCTCTCCTGAAAACTTCCCAGGTGTTGTACATTTTATATAGGATAGGCTAACTTACAGATCAGATGGTCAGTGAGTTTTGACCTGTTCGAGGCGCTGCTGATAATGTGGTTAAACTTTTACGTTCTGAGACAAATGGGGAGGAGGAGGAATCACAGCCAGGTATTTCATAATAATAATAATAACTGTGCCAAAACGCAGTTTTGTATGTACATTGAGTCACTGGAACGGGTGCATTCCTCCATTCCTACATCCCGCCATTCCGACATCCCCCCATTCCGACATGCCCCCATTCCGACATGTTGCCATTCCGACATCCCCCCATTCCGACACATTTTAGTCCCACCATTCCGACAGTCCACAAATCTTAAATGTATTTTCAAGGCAATTTTTTAAGGGGTGTGTAGCAACTTATAATGTAATAATCAGCTCATAATTTAATTAAAAGACGAGCACATAACTTAATAGATTTTTCTATAATGTAATAATGTGTTACATTAAGAACCTCCACATAGGCGACTCATACTGTAATAAAACTTCATAATGCAATAATGTCTTTATAATATATGAGCTGATTATGAGTTTTTATTACATTTTAGCCATGATACTGACATGACACTGACCTTGACACTGACCATGACACTGACATGATACTGACCATGACACCGACCATGACACTGACATGACACCGACCATGACACTGACCATGACACTGACATGATACATCAGGGGTCCCCAAACTTTTTCCTGTGAGGGCCACATAACTTTTCCCTTCTCTGATGGGGGCCGGGGTCAGTTTGTAACAGAAAAAGTGTGACGATCGCAGGGGTGCCTAAACGTAAACATTAATTTTTTTCTCCAGAAAGCCACACATAACCAAATATTAATAACCAGTGCACGTACTGTACATGCAGCACTACAGGGCTGCATAGTGCATGTACTGTACATACAGCAGTGCCAGGGTTTCCTGCACAATGTTGTTGGCATGGCGCTGCGCCATGCTTGAAATAAATCGCCTCCCAGTGTCCCCCTGAAGGCTCATACATAGTCTGGATTTACGGTGGTGGGGTGACCACCGAACTACAACATGCCGTCACGAGCCGCGGTGAAGAGCAAACCACCGCCACCGCTCCAGCCCTTCTCTCTGTTTTTACTCACCACCGCTCAACGTTATTTCAGCTCCGGTGGTCAGCTCACCACCGGAGCGGTGGTCACCTTACCACCGAAAATCCAGACTATGAATAGGCCTTTAGTGCCTCCCCAGTGTCTCCCCAGTGTCTCCCCAGTGTCTCCCCAGTGCCTCCCAGTGTCCCCCTGAGTGCCTCCCTGAATGCCTCCCCAGTGCCTCCCCAGTGTCCCCCTGAGTGTCTCCCCAGTGCCTCCCAGTGTCCCCGAGTGCCTCCCCAGTGTCTCCCCAGTGCCTCCCCAGTGCCTCCCAGTGTCTCCCCTGCAGTGCCTCCCCAGTGTCCCCCTGAGTGTCTCCCCAGTGCCTCCCCAGTGTCTCCCCAGTGTCTCCCCAGTGCCTCTCAGTGTCCCCCTGAGTGTCTCCCCAGTGCCTCCCAGTGTCCCCCTGAGTGCCTCCCCAGTGTCTCTTATCTAAATAAATAAAATAAAAAATATAAAAAATAATATTTATATTAATATAAATAATAATAAATAAATAATAAATAAATAGTTGTAAACCATTTGTACTATAATCAATAAACCATAAAAATAAAAATAATAATAATAATAAAAAAATAAAAAATAATAAAAAATAATAATAATAATATTTATATTAATATAAATAATAATACATAAATAAATAAATAAATAATAATAAATAAATAAATAGTTGTGATCTGTCGGAATGGTGGGACTTTTTCTGCCGCGGGTCCCTGTCGGAATGGTGGGACTTTTTGCTGTCGGAACGGTGGGATGTTTACAAATATGGAGCATACCACCATTCCGACAATTAGAAGTCAATGTAGGAGTGGCGGGATGTAGGAATGGAGAGTGAACACCCACTGGAACAACCTCTCAGTCCGACCCCAAACCCTAACCATAACCCCACGTTTTTGTGGTTAGACCCCCCCATCCCCCCCTCCCCTAGGGTGGTGGGGGGGACGGGGGGGACGGATTTTTATTTGTCCCCCCCTAGCGTTCGGTCCGTGTTGCGCCTCTGGGTGAACCTATAGAATTCTGTGACTGTACTGCCGATCTTCAAGCTCAGAACGTTGGCTGTTTTCACACCTGCTAGTGATTACATCAACAAACAACACAGGGAGCTACAGCTGACGTACGTGACGCCATTCTGTAGCTGCCTGTAACGAAATGCACCCTGTAACTCTGAAAGTATTCAGAGTAACACATGGAACCAAATGGACCCTTACGGGTCTGGAGAACAAGGAGCAGTGCATGGGGATTTAAACAACAAACCTTTTGTGAGTGAGTACCGATACGGTTGTTTATAAACTGGTACAATGTGGCTTTACAATGAATTTAACTGTCTGGTTTTATGCAACGTGCTGAAGGGCTTTGATAGACTGGGAACTGTATTGGAACTGAACTGAAAGGTGTGGAGTATTAAGTAGCTCTAAGCTCTGGTCCATAGCTCTAATGCATTGCATTTCATTAGAGCTATGGACCAGAGCTATGGAGTAACTACTAACTAGCCCTGAAACATGACTCTCAAACGGGGTTCGTTTGGGAAATCCACAGTTGCACACCGGGAGCGCACTCCCTATTAGTCTGCATTGACAGGGCGGTCAGTGTGCCGATATCGAACACAGAGGTCCACACTCCTCCCGACCGATAGGGGCGCGTAGTTGAAAGCCAATGGCAAAATAACAGCTCGGATAAAAATGCTTTTTATTAAACAACGCGGGATGCAGCAATGCTAATCGCTGTACCAACACATTTCTAACACCCGTGGCACATGTGGCGAGGACTTTATATTTGGAATCTGAGTGTTTATGTACACGTTTGGACTGTAAATGTAGCTAGCGATTGCGTAAAACAGGCTGCAGTTGCGCCATGACTGTCATGATAATCATGACAGTGTCATGACACTGTCATGATAATCATGACAGTGTCATGACACTGTCATGATAATCATGACAGTCATGTTTCAGGGCTAGAACAGAACCAATATCTTTGACTAGGGCCTTCAAATACAGTACTTTTCTAACAGACGGAAGGCAATTGATATTTTTACTTTTGGAAATGAATATGGAAGAAACAAATTTTTTCAGACGGGCAGCACTGGTTGGCAGGTATAAATACACTTTAAGACCAACATATTTGTGCCAGCATTGTGATTAGATTTATTTTATTTTTCTAAACAGTCTACAAAGTAATTTGAGCTAAAGTTGTCAAATAATTGTCTGAGCTTGTAGATCTGGTATTTTTGAAAAGTCAAGAAAATGTGGCGCAGATCTTTGAATATATATTCTTTTAACTCATATCTTTGCTTCTGGGGGTCCCTGGAACAACATCTTTTCAGATGGGGGTCGGCCGCCATCATTTTTGTCACAGGCCTGCTGCCGCTCGCCGTCGACCACTTCAGTGTGACCTCGGTCAACCTGCCCACCTCTCTGACCCCGTGGTCTGCACTGACCCCATCGGTGACCTCTGACCCATGGTCTGACTGCAGAGACCCTATCGGTAAGTCAGTCGACGCTCGTTAAATCGATAAATGGCTAAACTGTTGAAGATGGAGTGTAAGTGATGTGTTTAAAGCCAGTCTTAATTTTGCAAATTTCATAGTCCTTTGAATAATTTTTTTTTCATATTTTTGTCATCTAAAATGTTTTAGTGTGTCTACTGAATATCAAGATTTTAGTTGATTTCATTCTGCTGTGCAATTTTCGTCTACAGTTGAATTTGTTGACAAAACAATGTATTTTGGCAGGCCTTAACCCATTTAGGCCTGACATCGAAATTTAAAGAATGTCTTCTAAATTCTGACAGTTTTCTGAAATAACTATGTTTCTGTATCAGTGGTGCTCCATATTTCATGTCAATGACCCCAAAAATGATATGTAATTGGCCACCGACCCCCATCTGAAAATATGTTGTTCCAGGGACCCCCCCAGAAGCAAAGCTTTGAGTTAAGAATGTTCGCTCTGAAAAGAGTTGTGCCACATTTTCGCGATTTTTCAAAAATAGCAGACCTACAAGCTCGTAGCGCGGCACTCGGTGCCGCGCTACGAGCTTGTGTGTGTTTTTAATTCAGCCAGTGTTCCCAGGTGGAAGATGGAATGACCCAGAACCTCCTTAACCTTTTTTATTTTTTTCTTGCCAGCTGACGCCCAGGGCAACCTCACAGAGGAGGAGGAGGAGGAGATCAGGGAGCAGATGAACTTCCTCAACTCACGCTGGGAGAGCCTCCGAGTGGCCAACATAGACCGACAGGCCAGGTACACACACACACACATGCGAGCACAGTCACACACACACACACACATGCGCGCACGGACAAACACACACACTGTGGCGCTCTGTGCCTTTAACACTACCCTACGTCACATGCCCGCACACTACGAGAGCGAGAATGAATGAACGGAACGGGCGCGCGCTTTGAGGAGTTTGCTGTTGTCAGCTGTCAGCTCAGCTGTCCGCTGCTCGCGTCCGTGTGTAGCCTACCTCTGGCTTGTGAGAGAAAAACGTTCTGTAGTTTGTAGCCCGCTGTGGGTTAGTCACTCACACAATCCAAGAAGTGAGTTGTAGTAATTTCCCCAACGGAGCGTGGCTGCTCGTCCGACGCCCGGTTTCATCCCAGAAGGTTTCGATGAAGAAACGCCAACCTGCATCAACTGTCAATTTACAATTTACAATTTAGGCATTTAGCAGACGCTCTTAATCCAGAGTGACTTACATTAAGCAAGAACAAAAAAGCATGGGAATACATCACATATATAAAAAGCATTTATCATGAAACATGCGTAAGCTAAGAACGTAACAGTGGAATATCTATATAATGAAACTATACATATAAACTATACATAATACTACTATGCTATACATATGTACTATGATGTGCTATGACTACATACAATGCAATTATAGTGCTGTCTTCATAACATGCTATAAGTCTGTATCAAATGCTATCTAAGTCTACAGAAATGCTATCTAAGGGGGTAGGGTAAGTGCTATGGGCCACGAGTCTGAAAAGGTGGGTTTTCAGACTACGGCGGGAGTAAGGGATTCCACAGCGCTCTGACCGCGACTGCCTGACGTTTTGACTGACTGGTTTCTTTTATTTGAGGTGGGGAACATTCATTAAGTCTGATATTGGTGTTGCGTGCTTGAACATTCTTTGTGCGTCATATTGCATTTGAACATTATTGGTTCACACTTGAGTGACGCGGGAACTGAACATTGACTGCAAGAAAACATTTGAACATTCATTATTTGATAGTTTCGTGACTTCACTATGTCTAATGTAAACTAACTGGTTAATCGATCGATAAGGCTATCAGTGATCAATGAATGATTGAATTGCTAATTGACATCCCTACTCCCAGGCCCTGGCCAGCCTCTCGTGGCCCCCGGGGGAGTTCTACCAGGCCGAGCCCAGACACCTGCTGCCTCATGTGGGATGGAACTCTGAGCGCGTCAGACCCTGCTCAGCCTGCAGATCCCAGCCTGGCACCCAGAGCCTGCCTGCTACGGTCAGTGCAGTTTATTCATTCATACGCAGGCACGCACAGACTACACACAGACAGACCATTGAGTCACATCGCTACCGCACACTTTGAACTGGCCAAATATGTACAGGTGTATACACACACGCACACACACACACACACACTACAACACACACAATACCAGTAAGACACCTGAGGGCGAGAAGCGACCTCGAGGTTGCGTGCACGCATCCACCTGGGTGACAGCATATCTTAATTTTCGGACCTGTTGAGAACTCTAGTTTTCGCCGGCTGCCGGGCGCGGCTGCACTAATAACTTTTGGGCAGGCCCGTCTAGAGTTTAATGGACAGGTATCAGTCAACAGGCCCGTCTAGGGTTTAAATGGACAGGTATCAGTCAACAGGCCCGTCTAGAGTTTAAATGGACAGGTATCAGTCAAAAAGGAGACATCGAAGAGGAAGGATGGATGGGGAAGGATCAACATATGGAATGTCAGAACAGGTCAGCTCCATATATGGAGATCTAAGAGTATGAGTTTTGAGGTCAGATGTAGAGTTGTTGGCCAATATTGATGACATCAGCGATCTCCATACATGGGCTTAATATTGATGACATGTGGGATCTCCATCCCTGATGATGAAACGTGATGTCACATGCTCTCTCACCCTGGGTGTGACTAACACACACTGACGGGAAATGCACAATTCCATACTTAACTGCGACACACACACACACACACACACACGCACGCACGCGCGTCCTATCATTCATTGGAAGGACAATATCAGTCACCAGAAGCAGAGACGTGTGTTTTCAACATGGAGTTTGAAGTTGAATGGCCTTTGGCTTTAATAGATCAAATGAATATTAAATACTTAATCAAGCAACTTCACGGCAATTATATATTGTATTTTCTTTCGGACAGAGAGGCTATTCAGTGTTTTAGATAAATGAGAAGAGTCTGGGACGTGTGGAGCGTTGTCCAGGGTGTTTTAGAGAAGTGAGAAGAGTCTAGGACGTGTGGATCATTGTCCAGGGTGTTTTAGAGAAGGGAGATGAGTCTAGGACGTGTGGAGCATTGTCCAGGGTGTTTTAGAGAAGAGTCTGGGACGTGTGGAGCGTTGTCCAGGGTGTTTTAGAGAAGGGAGATGAGTCTGGGACGTGTGGAGCATTGTCCAGGGTGTTTTAGAGAAGGGAGAAGAGTCTGGGACGTGTGGAGCGTTGTCCAGTGTGTTTTAGAGAAGGGATAAGAGTCTGGGACGTGTGGTGCGTTGTCCAGGCTGTTTTAGAGAAGGGAGAAGAGTCTAGGATGTGTGGAGCGTTGTCCAGGGTGTTTTAGAGAAGGGATAAGAGTCTTGGACGTGTGGAGCGTTGTCCAGGGTGTTTTAGAGAAGGGATAAGAGTCTAGGATGTGTGGAGCGTTGTCCAGGGTGTTTCAGAGAAGAGTCTGGGACGTGTGGTGCGTTGTCCAGGGTGTTTTAGAGAAGTGAGAAGAGTAGAGAGGACGTAGATCAAGGCAAGAAATAAATAAGAAGCTCGTTCCACACACGGGTTTCTCTTAGTGGGTCTCTCTAATCTTATTACAATACAAATAAGGGTTTTCCAGATGTATACAAGTTTGTTTCACAAACGTGCTGAATTTGAAGTTTTTCCAGAAAACTTAGTTCAGTTTTTAGAAGGCGTTTTTAGAATTGGCCTCGGTCCAAAATGTGTTAAGTTAAATTCATATTCTTTTGTTTCATTTCATGGCCTTCCTGCCCTCAAAGAATGACGTGACGAGATCTGCTATTTTCGGTAATTCGAAAGAGTATTTGAAGTGATCAAACTAGCAATAGAAGTTTAGAAGCATCTTCCACAAACACGAATGGTCTCAGTTAACAGTTCTACTGCGTTAACCGCTATTTAAGCCGTTCGGCCTAAAATATCATCTTTGCATTTTCAGTCTTGAGATTTTATTTAGCTTTCATACACTGTCTTAGAATAATTACTAAGAATCACCCTAAAACTAAGTTAATGTTGTGTGAACTCAGCCATCCACTGTCTTATAGGCAATTCACACTATGGTCCCGGGTGCGCACTCGGGACCACTTGGCAGATGTTGTGGTTGTGTGAATGATGCGTACTGTTCCCGGGAGCGGATTGCCCAACCGTCCCCGGGACCGCATGGGGGGGCGGGTCTCTGGACCGTTGAGGCAATGCAATTCAGTGTGTCTGGATTTATTTGAGACAATGTCGCACAGTTGAGGGTCAGTGTCCGTGCGCGCCAGCCATCAAGCACACCGTCATCAGGAGGATTAAATTGTGTTATGCAAGTGTACCCGGGTGCGCTGTTGAATCTCGGGTAATGTGAATCATGGCCATCAGGGTTCCAATTAAACGGATTCAGTCCGTCTCAGTGTGAATTGCCTATTAGACCAGTGGTTTTCAACCCTTTTCACATCAAGGTCCATTATTTATTTAATTATTCAGAATTTGAGCTACGGACCACCATTTGAGGACATTTAGCCTCTCAGACCCGAAACTAAACAATATTTTGTTATCGTTGGATAAGATGTTATCCACAATTCCAACTCACAGGTCCTGCACTGCACCTGGTGAGAGCAGGAGTGGACCTGGCGAGACTTAGGAGGGGCCCGGACAGGAGACATCCCACAGATTCTAGTCCTTCCACAGGCCAGACCTCCCAGTCCTGGCAGAGTGAGTAGTTCGGGAGCAGCGGACTGTGTGACCCTGTCTTTCCCTAATGGGACTGATCGAGGGTAGCTACTGGGACGTAAGTTGGGACTTGATCACCCCGGCTGGGTCACCTGAGTGATGTTGGGAGACCAGAAACCCTGATGACCTTGGGACACATCAATGAGCATACGTCCCAGGTGTATCCATGCCATGTTTTTTAGTTCATGCAGTATTGATGTTGGTACCATTAGGAGAGATAACAGGCAAATGTTGATCAAAATAATTATTCTACATTCTCTAATTGTTTAGACTTTCTGTACAATTGTGTAAATTAACTGATGCAGATGTTTGACAATTTAACTCTTGAGAGCATCAAGTGAAACAAAATGGATCCGTACGGGTCCATTTGGTTTCATTTTATGGTCTTAAGAGTTAAATATCTAGTCCATTTTGTTAGCAACTATCCATCATTTAGCATGGAGACCACCTGGAACCCACCCAAGGACCACTGGTGGTCCCCGGACCACTGGTTGAAAACCACTGTCTTAGAGTAATTACTGTTTCTGTCTCACTCTAGTTATAATCTCACTAATAACTGTTAGGGTCTCTATCATGCAAAGACTCAACTTATGTAACTAAGGAAGCATTTTATGTAGACAATAGACATAGCACTATATTTATATGCATAGTTTCATTATATAGATATTTCACTGTTAGGTTCTTAGCTTGCTTATGGTGCTTATGGTTCATGTAAGTGATGTATTACCATGTGTTGTTGTTGTTGCTTACTGTGAATCGTTCTGGATTAAGAGCGTCTGATGAATGACTAAATTGTCTCTCTGGCTCCCTCCCCAGGTGGACCCCAGCTTTGCCTACGCCTACACTCTGCTCTGACACAAGTTTGTTTTGATGGAGGAGTTGGACAAAGCCTTATCCTGCTGCAGGAACGCTATTAGTCAACAGTAGACACTACAATGCCTGGTAATTATTATAATTATTATTAGAGTCCACATTAGACACTGTCCCCTAGGGTAGGTAGTGGTACTCTCACATGTTCTCCCTGTGTCCCCTAGGGTAGGTACCCTCACATGTTCTCCCCGTGTTCCCTAGGGTAGGTACCCTCACATGTTCTCCCTGTGTCCCCTAGGGTAGGTACCCTCACATGTTCTCCCCGTGTCCCCTAGGGTAGGTACCCTCACATGTTCTCCCCGTGTCCCCTAGGGTAGGTACCCTCACATGTTCTCCCTGTGTCCCCTAGGGTAGGTACCCTCACATGTTCTCCCCGTGTCCCCTAGGGTAGGTACCCTCACATGTTCTCCCCGTGTCCCCTAGGGTAGGTACCCTCACATGTTCTCCCCGTGTCCCCGTAGAAATTGGGTTACAAAAATAAAAAATAAAGGAATCATAGTTACACAATGCCTGGTAAATATGTCCACAAATGCCATAGCCTACTGAATACACTATTGTGTGTGTGTGTGTGTGTGTGTGTGTGTGTGTGTGTGTGTGTGTGTGTGTGTGTGTGTGTGTGTGCGTGTGCGTGTGCGTGTGCGTGTGCGTGTGCGTGTGCGTGTGCGTGTGCGCGTGCGCGTGTGTGTGTGTCTCTCTCTCTCTCTCTCTCTCTCTCTCTCTCTCTCTCTCTCTGTGCGTCCGTGTGTGTGTATGGGTGTGCGTGCGCTATAGTTATGGATATGGGATGATCTAAGCAGGAGAAGTTCAACTTCGCAGAAATTCACTTCAAGAAAGCTCTGAGTATCAACCCTCAGTCGTCAGTGCTTCTGTCATATTGGCGTGGTATGTATGATAATTATAATGACTAGTCCTTATACCTGTTTGAATATATCAACACGCACACATGCACGCACATGCACACAGTCCGTGACCTGTCGTTGCAAGACACACAAGCAATGTGTGTGCAGATGTTCGCTGCATCACGGTCAGTACAGGAGAGTCTGGTGGTTTTTTAGGTCGGAGGAGTTGAAACAAATCGTTCCCAAAGAGTCTCTGGTTTACTTCCTCATCGGCAAGGTAACATGACCTTTGAACCCATTCAGGACGGGAACTAGTGCTGCACCATTCTTGCCTCTTTTGTTGTTGTTTTAATAATCTGTATAAAAGATCGGTTTCTCCAGATAGGGTAAATGCTGAATATTGGCTGATCACTGATCAGTGGCCGATTATTGGAGCATCTCTAATTTTAAGTGATCAAACTAGCAATAGAATACAAGTTTAGAAGCAGCTTTAAAGGAGAATTCCATGCTAGAATGCTTTCTTATCTTTCTTACCTTTCTTTGTAGTTGTTACGTCCCCACCAAAGAGGTCCAGGTGTTTTTTTGTGCAAAAACTCCTTATTGGCTATTTTCCCTACCATAAGCCCTCAATGAATTGCATTGCATTGAATGGGAATTGAATGGGGCTATGGGGTGTTATGCTAATTCGCTTATTTCCATCGAAAGAAGTAGTAAAGTGTGCCGCTTGGGATATTATTTACATTATGAAAAGAGGATATATACAAAGAAATTATAATTTTGAGCGATGGAAATAAGTGAATTAGCACAACACCCCATAGCCCCATTCAATTCCCATTCAATTCAATGCAATTCATGTAGGGCTCATGGTAGGGGAAATAGCCAATAAGGAGCTTATGCACAAAATAACACCTGGACCTCTTTGGTGGGGACGTAACAACTACAAAGAAAGGTAAGAAAGCCTTTTAGTATGGAATTCTCCTTTAACTGAATGGTCTCAGTTAAATGTAATAAAAGCAACCTTAATGATCTCTTCAGCTGGTCGGACTAAAACATCATTACATCTTTAGATTTAGTTATGCTTTATTCCATACATCTGGCCCTGATGACCTTTGAACTCTGACCTTTACAGGTGTATAAGAAGCTTTGCCACACCCACCTGTCCCTGACGACCTTTGACATGGTAACGAATTCTAAATCAATAAAATGTCTGAAACCCCGACTTCACTTCCTGCTGTCTTCTTCTGTGGTGTTAAATAAATGGTAAATGGTGCATTTATATAGTGCCTTTATCCAAGGCGCTTAAATATCCTGACCGTTGTTCTAATGCTCTATGTTGTGATTAGGGATGTCGCTAACGGATAATTTTCCATTCGGTTACCCCATAGCTTAATTAACGGTTGCTGATTTTATTTATTTTCTTTTAACCCAAAATGTATGTAATCTATCTAGTGTTCTCTTGGACATAGAAATCTCTATTGCACCTTGTGAGTGTTTAGAATGATGACATCTCTCCATAACTAAATAACACCATCAGGAACATACATTTATTACTTTTAAAGTTAACCGTGAAGCCCATAAGTATATTCAGATTTGTTTTAACGGCTATCCGGTTAGCCATTGACATCCCTAAGTGTGTATCGTCTATTTTCAGCATAGAGGGAAGAAAGAGCAGACCACGTACCAAACAATGCATTGCACTGTGAGCTTGTAGATCTGTTGTTTTG
Source organism: Protomyctophum parallelum (assembly GCF_964188405.1). NCBI lineage: Eukaryota > Metazoa > Chordata > Actinopteri > Myctophiformes > Myctophidae > Protomyctophum > Protomyctophum parallelum. Next base: position 53,284,195 of record NC_139704.1, on the reverse strand, counting down.
GCTGAATGTCTATCAGAGCTTGTAGCTCGGTTATTTTGGCAGAATGTTCATACTGAGGAGATGTTCTACACACTTCAGCCAGCCAGAGGACAGTAGAAGGCCTTGTCTGTGATCAACAGGTACAGCATGTATGATTGATTGATTGAAATGTTTATTTCACAGTATGTAGAATGGGTACATTTCAAACAAAAGTATACAGGTCAATACAAAATCTACTGCTACGACGATAAAACCAGAAAAAACACTTGTTTACAACAGTGTTGATTTCGTTGACTAAAACTAAGGGCCGATTCATACTCCTATTTTACCGCTGTTTCGGCGCTGTAGTGCCGAAATGATTTCGACTCGTCAGAAATTTTCAGTAGCACCGAAGAGCCGACTTTAGGACGGTCCCCACCCCCCCCCCCCGAACCTCAAATGACGTCACATTGTAGGCTCGACTACAGAGCCAAATGACGTCCCATTGTAGGCTCTACAGAGCCAAATGACGTCCCATTGTAGGCTCTACAGAGCCAAATGACGTCCCATTGTAGGCTCTACAGAGCCAAATGACGTCACATTGTAGGCTCTACAGAGCCAAATGACGTCCCATTGTAGGCTCTACAGAGCCAAATGACGTCCCATTGTAGGCTCTACAGAGCCAAATGACGTCCCATTGTAGGCTCTACAGAGCCAAATGACGTCCCATTGTAGGCTCTACAGAGCCAAATGACGTCACATTGTAGGCTCTACAGAGCCAAATGACGTCACATTGTAGGCTCTACAGAGCCAAATGACGTCACATTGTAGGCTCTACAGAGCCAAATGACGTCACATTGTAGGCTCTACAGAGCCAAATGACGTCACATTGTAGGCTCTATAGAGCCGAACCGACTTTTATTTGGCTCTAAAATAAGAGTATGAATCGGCCCTAAGACGAAAAATGTTCATCGACTACCTTTTTTCACTGACGAAAACTAAATGGAAACTAAGCTATGATTACTAAATATACTAACAATTTTGTCAACAGATAAAAACTAAACTTTAAAATGCTATAGGAAGAGATCCAGTATAAGTAATTTTACACTTGATTGCATGCTGAAAATAGCTGAGATCTACAAACTCGTGTGTCGCAGCGCAACACGTGAGCTTGTAGATCAGCTATTTTCAGCAAGTGTAAAATCAGTCATTACGACGGCATCACGGCTCACCAAAGTACATTTTAGTCTACTAAATCAACTGTGGATTTAGTCGACTAAAATCTTATGATATTTAGTCAACTAAAACTAGACTAACACTAAAACATTCCAGGTGACTAAAATGTGCCTGAAACTAAATTAAAACTATTGAGAGAGTAAGAGACTTTGACTAAAACTAAAATCAAAATTTGCTGCCAAAAACAACACTGGTTAACATCAGGGTCCATTGCAGCTGTCCGTAGGTGCTCTTTTTGAGAGCGGGTTTGAAGGAGTCTAGGGATTCACACCTAACTTTATATGGCATAGGAGTGAAATGCATCACAGTTTAGTGAAGTTTGTTTTTGTGCATAGTTCCAACATTGTCTGTCTGTCCACCTATCATTAATTCATTCATTTAAATTAAACAATTATGAATAATTCATATTATATTTGTAATGCTTATGAATATGGTCCTTGACTATTTCTATGTATTACAATGTGTTCTTGCATAATGTAAATCACTGGATAAAGCCTGATAAATGGATTAATGCCTGATAAATGCCTACATTGTAATATAAATACTAGTTTTGGTTTAAAGTTAAAGTAATATAAACTACTAGTTGTAGTTATATAGAATTTAACATTATACTAATTTAATTCACAAACATTAATTTAAAGTTTGTAAATGCTGTCATTAAAATGCTTACTATAAAAAAAATACTAAAACAGCTAAAATACTAACATTCATGGTCATAAGCTCATAAAACATAATGCATAGTGATTCCATGATTCATAATAAAGTAACAGAGCAGGCTCTGAATGAGAAGAGCCGCCGGGCGAATCCCCGTCATTATAGTACTGCGACAATGGCCCCCAGAAGTCGGCATACCCCTACCGGAGTTAGGACCAAACACAACATAGTTTTTCCTCATCTCTAAGGCCTCCCATACATGAAATGGATTCTTGTATAAAAATATTTTACTGCAAAAGTGGTGAAATTGTTATTTAAAGTTATACACCTCAAACTAAAAATAAAGCCTGTCCGTCTGGTGGTTGAGGCACTTAAAGGCATGTAGATTCACAATGGAAGCTCTGAGAGGTTCAAAACTTGGCATACTTGAAGCCAGAACATACCTCTACATTCTAGAAAAGACTGAATGTCAATATCTGAATGTCAATATGAGATATAGTCATTTGAACACATACTTACAGTAGGCGGAATTGTACATCTATGTAGATGTCTTCTCTACTTTGTAGTGACTCTGGAATGGATTGTCATAGCAACACATATGATGGCTTGTAGGAAAGGTGAGGTTCTACTGAATCCAGCAATACCAATTGTGTAAATGTAGCTTGCATAATCGTGGAGTTATGGCACAAAACATATATGGTGTCCCAAACGGGGGGAAATAAAACGAATGAAATCTACAGTATCACATTAGTTTTATTTTTACTTCACTTATCAAGGGTGGGAAAACATAAACAAATCACTTGAGTAGAAGTCCCTAAAATGTATGAAATGTCTCAAACTTGAGAAATGAGAAATTGTGAACAAATAGATGCCGCTTCAATAGAGAAATATGCAAGCCTAGATTGGAACTACTAACTATTATTATTTTGCAGCACATGACCTGGATGTTCCCTCATCAAGCTCAAATCTCAATATTATCCTCATAAATATAAATAATCAAGTTATTCATTTCTGTTATTTGAGTTATTTGGTTACAGTCAAGTTATACTACACTACAGTATTTGGCTCCACCTGCATCTTATTGCCTACAGTATGTGGCTTTCTTCATAAAATGACAGGTAAAATCATTTCACATATTTTGGAATGTGAAAAGATGAGATGAACCTTGTCAAATCAAGTAGCTATTTAGCTGACTGGAGTGGAGAGTGACCTAGCATTTAGTTATCTTTAGTGTAACAGAGCCTACTGCCTGTCCCGTAGTCTACACTGACAATAGCAGAACCCTGCCCTGACACTGTTTCACCAGAATGGAAAATAGACTTAATTAGTATCACTTGTAATATGGTTACTGCACATACTATAGCCTAAAAATAGTGTGCACAATGCACAACATAGATACTGTACAAATTCTATATATATGTATCTTTAAACTTTTACCAAAATGGAATATTGGATCCAAATCTTTGTATCATCTTTGCTAAACAGTTGGAAAAAGGCACGAAACAAGACCCATAATGTATAAAGCCCACGGCAGAAGACCTTCAACACTAACTGTTGTTCAACAGAGAGATGATGTTAATAAAACCCTGGCAAACCCAAATTCAATATACTCTCCTCTCCTCATCATATACTGTATCATGTTGAGAAAACTACTCCAGTAAGACCAGAGTGAGAGCATGCCGTCTCGTCAAGAAGACTGAACAGGGTACAACATTGTTGAATAGGATACAACACTGTTTAACATACAAATATATTGTTTAATTTGTGGGAAGGCCAGCACAATTGATTGATTGATTGATTGATGGATTTAATAGTTTATTAGACATAAATGTAAAAACAGCAACAGAGTACAGTCATACAATTAGTCCAAAAGGGATAGCACAAAAAAGTCCTCGCGGTCTTGTTGCAATCAGTTCATAGACAAAACCAGGACTACTGGTCAGAGTACCAGAGACAGGGCCTTCACATGGTCACTGGTCAGAGTACCAGAGACAGGGCCTTCACATGGTCACTGGTCAGAGTACCAGAGACAGGGCCTTCACATGGTCACTGGTCAGAGTACCAGAGACAGGGCCTTCACATGGTCACTGGTCAGAGTACCAGAGACAGGGCCTTCACATGCAGCATCAGAAAGATTGATGAAGTTGTACATCGGCTGCTCTCGTACCCAGATCTCTTTGCATATGATGACAAATATCATAAATGCTACCTAAAACACTAAATATCTAAACGAAATATAGCAGCTATAAAACAAAGAATTAGAACAGCAGACCAGTATCTATGTCAAAGCTTTTATTAATCTCACTGAAATAGTTAACATCTTTCTTTAAATAAATGAAAGTGATGACAAGTCATCACTTTCAATAAATAAGAGTTATGACATACTGAAGACACTGGTCCATGGTTTTCTTCATCGATATATCTGCAGGTCTATGTAGTAGTTCTGGATTTTCTTGGATATTTGCATCTTCTCTCATTGTGCCCATTTCCCATGGGCACACTTTTAGAGCATGCAACATCAGACTTTCCATGTTCTACAAATTATAATGCTGTATGTTTCCAGGGTTTGTATTTAGACAATATCATCTTCTTCCTCAGAGTCAGTGTCTTCAGTATGTCATCATAACAGTCAAGGAGTTTATATACCGTAAATGGAAATTGGTGCATTTACAGTATATAGAGCTTTTATCCAAAGTACTTTACATAGATTGTGCATTACATTCACACATTCAGTCACACACCGATGGCAGAGGAAACCATACAAGGCACCGACCTGCACATGGGGATCAATTAGGGGTTCAGAGTCTAACTCTGGGGGAGCCCTGGATCGAACTGAGAATATGGTATGATATAGTACTAACGGTATATTGTTAGTTCTGGGTGCCTGCCATGCAATGGCAGAAACACAGGTTGAAATCCGCAACACATACTTAATCGTAATCATCAAGACACGAAACTTTGACGTCTACGGCCGGCCGCACGGTTTACCAAAGCCCCACAATATATACATCGAAACGTGCGGCTCGGCCGGGAATGGTGTGCTTGTGCTTTTCTTTCCGTTTCGGGTTACCGTGCCGACGTAATTCGCAATAAACGACGCGAAAAATGCCCCATGCAAAGTCAATGGGGAGACGCGGGTAAAAACAGAAAACGACACGTTACTTTGGAGCCACATTGCTCTGGCATACTGTTACGTAGAAACACAATTTAAACCTCAAACAGCACACGAGGCCATCGACTTTGTTGTGGTTCAGACGGAATTTGAATGCGTTGCACGGTTTGCCCGCTATCTCAGTTCAAAGTGTGTGTGGTCTGAGCAAAAATCTCGACTCTCAGTGTCGCACGGCCAGAGAGAGAGCGGGTCAGAGGGAGAAGCCAATGTGAAAACTGTAGCGAAATTCTCCGAACAAATCGTCCTCACGGCCAAAATATTCACTTTACACGCATGGGTTTCGGTAATTTTGTAGCCACACTCGTCCTCTTTCACCCAATGTCACAACCACAGCCCAGATTCATACGGTACGTGAACTACAGCCCTGAAAGCGACAGGTGTACCATCATAATGTGTCATAGAACTTCATGTTAACTGCTTGAATGAGTCAGCAGTTTTTTCATCACAAACACAATTTCTTAACTCGCTCTCATAACCACGTTTTTTATCGTACCAATACCACGATCGCACACGGCGTACCTCAATGTCTCGGGTCACTCACGGCGAAAACAAAAATCGCATTTTACGTTTACTTTTTGCGATAGAGCAATTTGTTCGGACATACGTTCTCTCACTGAATCAGTGTGGTTTTAACTTTCAATAGTGTTTGCATTTGCATAGACTAGCCCTAGCCCAGGTGAAATTGATACTTTGTTAATGATTCAAGGTCAAGTTGACCACCTCTCAAACACGTGCACACACGAACGCACATGCACGCACATGCACACATGTGCACGCACACACACACATTGAAAGTCAATGGAGAAAATCGGGGAAACACGTAACTCTGTCATTTCTCGACCGTTTCAGACGCGGGGTGGCTCGCCAGAACCGGGTTGCCCCCCTGAGCGCACACACACACGCACACGCACGCGCACGCACACACACAAACCCTGTCTTCCTATTGGCTGGCCTTTACACAGCTCCAACTATTGCTTACAACATGCTACAGCCTCAAATTTTGGTACATGGACGTAGACCATCAAGAGGAACAAGCTGTAATGGCTTAATTGCTTAAGCTCCGCCCCTCTGTATTCCTATTGGCTGGCCTTTACACAGCTATAACTTTTGTTTGCAACATGCTACAGTCTTGAAACTTGCTCCATGCACTTAGACCAAGTTGACCACCACTCGCACACACACACATTGAAAGTCAATGGAGAAAATCGGGGAAACACGTAACTGTCATTTCTCGACCGTTTCAGAAGCAGGGCGGCTCGCCGGAACCGGGCCGCCCCCCTGAACGAAACCAAATGGACCCTTACAGCTCAGACATCTTAGCATTAGCATGTTAGCATGATATCATTAGCATGTTAGCATTAGCATGTTAGCATGTTAGCATTAGCATGTTAGCATTAGCATGTTAGCATGATAGCATTAGCATGTTAGCATTAGCATGTTAGCATGATAGCATTAGCATGTTAGCGTTAGCATGATATCATGTTAGCATTAGCATGTTAGCATGTTAGAATTAGCATGTTAGCATGATAGCATTAGCATGATAGCATTAGCATGTTAGCGTTAGCATGATATCATGTTAGCATTAGCATGTTAGCATGATAGCATTAGCATGTTAGCATTAGCATGTTAGCATGATAGCATTAGCATGTTAGCATGATAGCATTAGCATGTTAGCATTAGCATGTTAACATTAGCATGTTAGCATGATAGCATTAGCATGTTAGCGTTAGCATGATATCATGTTAGCATTAGCATGTTAGCATGTTAGCATTAGCATGTTAGCATGATAGCATTAGCATGTTAGCATTAGCATGTTAGCATGATAGCATTAGCATGTTAGCATTAGCATGTTAGCATTAGCATGTTAGCATGATAGCATTGGCATGTTAGCATTAGCATGTTAGCATGTTAGCATTAGCATGTTAGCATGATAGCATTAGCATGTTAGCATTAGCATATTAGCATGATAGCATTAGCATGTTAGCATTAGCATGTTAGCATTGGCATGTTAGCATGATAGCATTAGCATGTTAGCATTAGCATGTTAGCATGTTAGCATTAGAATGTTGGTGGCAACGTAATGCGCAATAAATAAATTGAAAGTCAATGGGGAGACCTGGCTCACATGTAACCATATGGACCCTTCTGAGAGGCTAAATGTCATCAAATGGTGGTCCGTGGCTCAAATGCTGCACAGACTTGGCGAGCTTCAGGCACCCAGTAAAATTTCTTGAAATTTTGTTTCTAGTTCACACTGAAATTTGTCTTGCGAACCTCACGGTTCTCCATCCAGCCGCTCTATTGGCCACTCTATCCCTGAGGCACTGCCGCCTCGGCATATTACCAGTATTATTGTATATTTGTCATCATACACAAAGAGATCTGGGTACGAGAGGAGCAGATGATGTACAACTTCATCAACCTTTCTGATGCTGCATGAAGGACCATAAGTCTCTGGTACACATACCAGTACCAGCCATAATGGCTGTCAGATGTTCTGGTCTTGTACTGGCCTTCACACAAATGAAAAATATCTTTGTATGTTAAACAATGTTGTATCAACCCTATTCAGTCTTCTTGATGAGACTGGTGCAGGCATGCTCTCACTCAACATTTGCAACTTGCTCATTACTGCAGCATATTGTCTGTATATAGAGCCACGGTGTTATGAACATCATCATCTCTCTGTTGAGCACCATTTAGTAAGATCATTTTAATTTTGAGTATCTGCCGATACCGATTTTTCCCCATCTGAAAATTATATTTTTATGCAACTCCTCCAATATCACAATAGTACAATATCCCAAATCACGGACAATATACAGTCTAATATCATGATATGGCTATCATATTGATACTAGGGATGTCCCAATCACATTTTTGTGCTCCTGATCTGATCATTTAAAAATGTCATGACCGATTTCCGATACACTTCACATTATAAGATCACATAAGATGCACATAGGTGGAGCCAAATACTGTAGTATAAATTGACTGTAACCAAATAACTCAAATAACAGAAATGAATAACTTGATTATTTATATTTATGAGGATAATATTGAGATTTGAGCTTGATGAGGGAACATCCAGGTCATGTGCTGCAACATAATAATAGTTAGTAGTTCCAATCTAGGCTTGCATATTTCTCTATTGAAGCGGCATCTATTTGTTCACAATTTCTCATTTCTCAAGTTTGAGACATTTCATACATTTTAGGGACTTCTACTCAAGTGATTTGTTTATGTTTTCCCACCCTTGATAAGTGAAGTAAAAATAAAACTAATGTGATACTGTAGATTTCATTAGTTTTATTTCCCCCCGTTTGGGACACCATATATGTTTTGTGCCATAACTCCACGATTATGCAAGCTACATTTACACAATTGGTATTGCTGGATTCAGTAGAACCTCACCTTTCCTACAAGCCATCATATGTGTTGCTATGACAATCCATCCCAGAGTCACTAAAGTAGAGAAGACATCTATATAGATGTACAATTCCGCCTACTGTAAGTATGTGTTCAAATGACTATATCTCATATTGACATTCAGATATTGACATTCAGTCTTTTCTAGAATGTAGAGGTATGTTCTGGCTTCAAGTATGCCAAGTTTTGAACCTCTCAGAGCTTCCATTGTGAATCTACATGCCTTTAAGTGCCTCAACCACCAGACGGACAGGCTTTATTTTTAGTTTGAGGTGTATAACTTTAAATAACAATTTCACCACTTTTGCAGTAAAATATTTTTATACAAGAATCCATTTCATGTATGGGAGGCCTTAGAGATGAGGAAAAACTATGTTGTGTTTGGTCCTAACTCCGGTAGGGGTATCTCGAAAACTAAAGCACTTTTTGACTGTTTGTTGCAGGACTATTAAGAACGGACGCAGAACGGATCGTTCATGGAAGTGACCGGATCGGTTTCGTTCACCAAAAAGAACTAGTTCTTTTGATTCGTTCGTTCATGACCGACTCATCTCTACGCTACACTGGACCATTGATTGATTGATTGAACACAGCTGGTGCAAACAATTCGTCTCACTCAGGAGTCTGTACACTACTATAATGTATTACTACATACATAGCCTACATAGTTACTGTACTATACTATAACTCTACACTTGCAGCTTATATTGTCAGTGTTGTTATTCATTAAATAATAATTATTATTATATATCGCGGTGCTGTAGTGTGGAGCCATGGAAGGACAGACGCTCCAACCTCCAACATTCTGAGAACTTCAACAACTCCAGAAGAACAGAACGGGGTTTTCCACAAGAAGAAGTAAATGTAAAGAACGAGAGGCCCAAACGGGTAATAATAATAACAACAATAGCGGTCAATGTAACGAGGTATTTTATTTCAGAGTTCTCTGTGTTGTTTACTTTGAGGGACGAGTTCAGCTGCGCATTTCTATTTTCTATTTACATGTAGGCCTATGTGTGTTTGGTCAGTCTAAATATTGGACCGTTCAGCTGCGCATTATTTCTACATGTTTTCTACTGTATCATACAGTAGAAGAGCCTATTAGCCTAATATTACTGACATACATACAGTCTGTATGTATGTCAGTAATATTGGGCGCGTTCTGAAATGAGCAACAATACAAACTAATAGGCGAGTTAATGCTTTAGCTCCGAGAGGAGGGTCCGTGTCAGGATATCCCTGAGCAGGTAGAAATGGAGTCGAGCCGTACTTAACCAGTGGGTTAAATATCGTTTCCCTAAAGTAAAGGTATCAGAACCGGGGATGAAACAACCTAACAAAGCTCATGAAGACAAACAGGACCATGTTTTCACAATGCAATCTTACGGAAGCAGAACTGCGCATGCGGACGAGGGTTGACTGGACTACATTTTCATTTAAGTCTGATTTAAGCGCTTGTTTCACCCCTGACTTAATATTTTACATTCCTGTGTGAAGTTTACCAACTCTATCTCTGTTCTGATATGTTTACTTTTAGATAACGATAATGTGAACCAGGTTTAATCCATTGTTTGTGGACGGCTCGACTACAGGAACCTCATCTCGGCTCGACTGTGTGTGTGTGTGTGTGTGTGTGTGTGTGTGTGTGTGTGTGTGTGTGTGTTTGCGCGTGCCTACACGTGCGCAGATGATAAGGTACAGTGTAAGAAAAGAGAGAAGTACTGTCACTTAATTTCAGCTCCATTTACAACATATAGAAGAAAATATAGGCTTTGCTGCCACCTAGTGGTGACAATGGACAATCACAGAATGATACATAAAGTGATGTATGCGGTCTGCAGATTGTGTGTATGGTCCTGAATAATTATGTTACATTTCAGCAATGAGAAATTCAGATCCTTCCTTCTTAGGATATCATCTTAAAGTGTACATTTTATCCTCAATAACAACACTCCCCCCACCTATCTCTCTCCCCAGCCCTGTGTGCCCCAGTGAGTGTTAGTGCCAGTCTGGTTTGTTCCAACTCAGCCAATGTGAACTGGCAAAGAAGTCCCAGTGCCACATCTTACAATGTGACAGCAGTGGGTCAGGATGGACACATACATGGCTGCTCCACCAACAGTACCAGCTGTCAGATACCCAACATGCACTGTGGCCAGAATTGACACCATATGCTGACTCATGTGCTGGGAATCCCAGCATTCCTCTTCACTTCAGTGCAGGTACACAGGGAGAACAAAATATGTACTAACTAGAAAGGTGTAATTTTGGGAAATTGAAAGTGTGGTTGCATTGACACAAGTCACGAGGAATCCACTGGGAACTGAATTCTGTCTTACCATTATATATTTAATACATAATATAATATTATATATTGCGATATCATGTGAAGCATGACAACAGTGACAACAGTCAGTGTGTGAAACATGAAAAAGAATTTCTATGTACTAATATGAACAGTCTCCAACACTAATTTGATAGACTAATTAAGATGCTCAGCATACGTTTTGTACTTTTGTTTGATCAATTGAAGCACAAATTAAAGAGAATAATCGTTCTTTCTCTCCACTTCTTCCCTCCATCTCTCCAGGTCCCTGCGCCCCCAGTAATGTTTCTGTTTCTGCATCATGTGGGGCTAGCACAGTGTCCTGGTCCCCTGTTTCAGGGGCCAACATGCACATAGCAACAGCAACGGACACGAACACACCTGTAACTCAAGCACTGCAAACACCTGCTCTTTCACTGATCTACACTGTGGTGGAAACTACTCTGTCAGTGTTGTAGCTGTTGACAGAGGTTGTCACAGTGAACCAAGTTCAGCTGTGGAACTGAAATCAGGTGAGAAGATGTTCACGAAAAACACTAATGCTGCTTTTGACCTGTTAGGTTTATTCATATTCTCTTCCGAAAGATTTATTTGGAATGAATGGATTCGAACCTAGGTTGGACTTAGTGACTTGATTGCTAAATGAATAAACAAATACATAATATAGTAGAACATTTTACTTGAAAACGTTTCTGAAAGTGTGTGATTTCCTTTCGAAATTAATTGAATTCCTTGAACATCATTATGATATAACAACATGTCAACATTGTGTTTTGCCTTTGTCTCTTCTCAGTTCCGTGTGCCCCAGTGAATGTTAATGCCAGTCTGGCGTGTCCCAACTCAGCCCATGTGACCTGGGTAGGAAGCTCCAGTGCCACATCTTACAATGTGACGGCAGTGGCTCAGGATGGACACATACATTACTGCTCCACCAACAGTACCGGCTGTCAGATACCCAACAACATGCACTGTGGCCAGAACTATACCATCACAGTGACACCATATACTGACTCATGTGCTGGGAATCCCAGCACTCATCATCACTTCATTGCAGGTATTCAGAGAGAACAAGATTTAAAATCTTAAAGCTATGCATCTGAACAGTCTTCAACAGACTTTTAGAACATTGTTTTTAATCAGTTTTTTCTCTCCACTTCTTCCCTCCATCTCTCCAGGTCCCTGCCCCCCCAGTAATGTTCATGTTTCTACAGAATGTGGGTTTAGCACAGTGTCCTGGTCCAATGTTTCAGGAGCAGATATGTACATAGCAACAGCAGCAGCACATAATGGACACGAACACACCTGTAACTCAAGCGTTGGAACCTCCTGCTCTTTCACTGATCTACACTGTGGTGAAAATTACTCTGTCAGTGTTGTAGCTGTTGACAGAGGTTGTCACACAGAACCAAGTTCAGCTGTGGAACTAAAAACAGGTTAGAAGATGTTCACCACAAAACACTGCAGTGCTGCTTTTTACCTGTTGGGTCGTTTTAATTAGGTGTCGATTACGATTACATTATATTAAATGGCTTCAAATCTAGATATAGATGAATGCATGAAATTAAATGATTAAGTGGAGGAAGTCAAAAATAAATTAACTACCACACAATGTAAATTCATTTAAAATTATGTTTCCACTCAGAAAACAATCTTTTATTTTATAACACATTGCCATGTTTCCCCTTAATAATTTGCAGGTTCAAATCTTAATTTACAATTGTCTTAATGGTAGTCTGGAGCCCTGCTACATTTATTTTCTTGTTACTTCATTATTAATGCTGCTGTACAATGTTTAACTCTGTATCCGTCCTCTCTTTGCAGTGCCATGTGTTCCTAACAACGTCTCAGTAGCACCTGACTGTATCAGGAACACTGCTGTTGTGTCCTGGTCTGCCAGCAAGGGGGCAGTACAGTACTCTGTGTCTGCCTGGAGTAGTCAAGGCCATGCCTCGAATACCACCTGCATGTCCTCTGATCTCAACTGTACTCTTACAAACATCACCTGTGGCTCCAACTACACTGTAGATGTAAAGGCTATTGATGGAAACTGCTCCAGTGACCCGAGTCAGACCCTGACATTCAGCTCAGGTAAGACATGGAGAACATATACTGTATGTATGCACAACAAAGGCCAAAGGCAACGTAATGCTGCTTTTGGATAGTCTCCACTTAAGAAAGATTTAAGTCGAATCAATGGAAGTGAATGAATGAATGAATAATTATGTTACATTTCAGCAATGAGAAATTCAGATCCTTCCTCCTTAGGATATCATCTTAAAGTGTACATTTTATCCTCAATAACAACACTCCCCCCACCTATCTCTCTCCCCAGCCCTGTGTGCCCCAGTGAGTGTTAGTGCCAGTCTGGTTTGTTCCAACTCAGCCAATGTGAACTGGCAAAGAAGTCCCAGTGCCACATCTTACAATGTGACAGCAGTGGGTCAGGATGGACACATACATGGCTGCTCCACCAACAGTACCAGCTGTCAGATACCCAACATGCACTGTGGCCAGAATTGACACCATATGCTGACTCATGTGCTGGGAATCCCAGCATTCCTCTTCACTTCAGTGCAGGTACACAGGGAGAACAAAATATGTACTAACTAGAAAGGTGTAATTTTGGGAAATTGAAAGTGTGGTTGCATTGACACAAGTCACGAGGAATCCACTGGGAACTGAATTCTGTCTTACCATTATATATTTAATACATAATATTATATTATATATTGCGATATCATGTGCAGCATGACAACAGTGACAACAGTCAGTGTGTGAAACATGAAAAAGAATTTCTATGTACTAATATGAACAGTCTCCAACACTAATTTGATAGACTAATTAAGATGCTCAGCATACGTTTTGTACTTTTGTTTGATCAATTGAAGCACAAATTAAAGAGAATAATCGTTCTTTCTCTCCACTTCTTCCCTCCATCTCTCCAGGTCCCTGCGCCCCCAGTAATGTTTCTGTTTCTGCATCATGTGGGGCTAGCACAGTGTCCTGGTCCCCTGTTTCAGGGGCCAACATGCACATAGCAACAGCAACGGACACGAATGATGGACACGAACACACCTGTAACTCAAGCACTGCAAACACCTGCTCTTTCACTGATCTACACTGTGGTGGAAACTACTCTGTCAGTGTTGTAGCTGTTGACAGAGGTTGTCACAGTGAACCAAGTTCAGCTGTGGAACTGAAATCAGGTGAGACACTCACCAAAGACACTGATATTTAGCATATATCTCTGGGAGATTACTTGGGCTACAATCTAGACATGGATGAGTGTAAGAAACGAGTAAAGGGGGAGGAATGAATCATTTAGCCACCCCACAATGCAATCTCATGAGAACTAAAAATAAACAACATACTGTACGTATAGCATGTCCACTCATCATAATACTGATTTTAGATCTTAATTGTTACAATTAGTTACATTTCTTTCTTGTTCCGATCAGTTCTAATCATTTACTATACAGAATATCTTTGAGCCCAGTTATATTGTGTAATGTTTAACGCTGTATTCCATCGTCTCTTTGCAGTGCCATGTGTTCCTACCAGCGTCTCGGTAGCTCCTGACTGTATCAGGAACACTGCTGTTGTGTCCTGGTCTGCCAGCAGGGGGGCAGTACAGTACTCTGTGTCTGCCTGGAGTAGTCCTATGAATGCCACCTGCCTGTCCTCTGAACTCAACTGTACCCTTAGAAACTTCACGTGTGGCACCAACTACACTGTAGCTGTCAAGGCTATTAACGGCAACTCCTCCAGTGATCCGAGTCAGACCCTGACATTCAGCTCGGGTAAGAGATGGAGAATTTACGTGCACGAGAACACTTTTACTCTATACACTGACTGACTGCATGCTGCCACCTGTAGATTATTCATCTAATTAAAACAATCCATCATTTTCCCCAGTCCCTTGCCCGCCCCAGAATATAAGCGCCAGGGTCAACTGTTCCTCTAACACCGCGGCCATCTCCTGGAATCCCAGCACCGATGCCCTCAACTACACAGCTTTCGTCACTGGTGGTGACGGAACAGTTCTCCCGTGCACGTCTTCCGACAATACGTGTTCCGTCGAGGGTCTGCCCTGCGGAATTACCTTCTCTGTTCAAGTCAGGGCTCACAAAGCATACTGTGACAGCCAGCTCAGTCCACCAATCAACATCTCATCAGGTACCGTATGGGTGGCCATGCCGCCAAAATTGTTAAAAAAAAACAACAACTTGCATTTCTTAAACCCTCGATCATCCGACCAACCAAATTCCCTCTCATGTGTATTCTCCAGCTCCATGCAAACCCCAAGGCATCAACGGCTCCTTGGACTGTCTGTCCAATGAAGCAACCATATCGTGGAACGCAACGTTAGGGGCAGAGATGTACACGGGCACTGCTTCGTCGCTGCCCGCACAGAATACAAAACTCTGATGCTGGCATTCAAAGCAACCAAAGGTATGGCTCCCCCATATCTTGCAAGTATGATTGAACCCTACAAACCCTCCCGCGCACTCAGATCAGCCAACGCAGGGAAGCTGGAAGTACCCTCACTAAAAACGCCGGGACAACGCTCCACACGTCCCAAACTCTTCTCCCTTCTGGCTCCAAAACTGTGGAATGCACTTCCCATTGCAGTCAGAACTGCAGCATCACTCCCAATCTTCCGCCGTAGCCTGAAAACCCACCTTTTCAGACTCCATCATGGCCCATAGCACTTACCCTAACCCCTTAGATAGCATTTCTGTTGGCTTAGATAGCATTTGACACAGACTTATAGCATGTTATGTAGACAGCACTATAATTGTATTGTATATAGTCATAGCATGCCATGGTACATATGTATAGCATAGTAGTAAATATGTATAGTTTATATGTATAGTGTATGTATAGTTTCATTATATAGATATTCCACTGTTACTTTCTTAGCTTACGCATGTTTCATGATAAATGCTTTTATGTGATGTATTCCCATGCTTTTGTTCTTGCTTAAATGTAAGTCGCTCTGGATTAAGAGCGTCTGCTAAATTGTAAATTGTAATTGCTTCCACCAGCACCACGTGTATGGTGGATGACCTTGCCTGTGGCGTCCTCTATACGTTCTCTGTCACGGCCAACAGCCTGTGTGACAGTCGTCCCAGCGCCACCATCCAGTTGCAAACAGGTAACGCATGTTTAAAAACGCAGCTCAGAGACACAGAAACACATGTACACGTATTTTTTCCCCCCTGTAATGTCTGTGCGAACCCCGGGGTCTATTGAGGGGTTTCTTTAACCCATTCTGACCTGAGATCAGATTCATACGAAGGTTTCCACTGGACACACACTGGTCTGATTGACCCATTCTGACCTGAGATCAGATTCTAAAAATGTCAGTCGTTCTTCGATTTTTCAAAAATAGCAGACCTACAAGCTCGTATCGCGCCACTCGGTGGCGCGATATGAGCTTGTAGATCTGCTATTTTTCAATAGCTAAAGCATAACATGATGCCGACACCAAAATGGATGCCCGGTCAGAATGGGTTAAAACATAAAGTTTTAAGTTGGTCACAAAAATGAAAAACATGTACACATACAAGCACCAATACAATGCTTTCTTTACTATCCTCACCCTACGTTTTAACAGCGGGCGAACAGCGGCGACTCTGGGTGATACAAATCTCCTAGAGGGAGTTCCGTATCACCATTCATGGAGGGTAAACAAAGAAACATTATTTTCATGTTTTCGAATGACGTTCCACCGCCCACTTTTCGACTATCGCTGGGTCCCATAGACAAATAACGCACTTCCGGAAAATACGCCAGGCTGTGTCACCTGCTGTTAGAACGTACCGTTAGCTTTATAATGTAGAATGCCCATTTAAGTGCTTCACTCAGAAAAGCATCTTCAAAACTCTGAATCCCCCAACCCCTTAAGCCCCATGCCGACCAGTCGACCTCTCAGTTGAGTACAACTGTGCCAACCAGTCGGCACTGCTGTCCTGGACTCCCGCCAGTGGTGCAGTGGAATACTTCGGCTGCGCCCAGGACGACAGTGGCGCCAGGCTGTGCTGTGACAGCTTGGACACAAACTGCACCATAGAGGGCCTTCGGTGTGGAGTCCAGTACAACGTCACTGTACTGGCCTCAGATGGGACATGCAACAGTTCTGTCAGTGACACAGTACGCATTGGAGCTGGTAAGAAATCTCACAGTTGTTACAAGAAACGGATGTTTTGCGATTATTTAAAACCTATTCTATACGATAGTTTCTGTATTCACGTCGCACCACAATGACAGTTGATGTATTAATGACCAGTCCAACTCTCTCCTTTTAGCTCCCTGTGCTCCAGACAACGTGCAGGTTCCGCTGTTGCCGCAACACACAACACGCAGCACAACACGAACACGCCAGGTGTTGCGTTTCAGCTGGACACAGGTCCCCTGTTCACATGTCCAGTACATGCTGACCATGACGGGTAGTCTCCTCGGGGACAACCAGACCTTGTTCGACCTCTCTCTTGGACAAACTCGACTGCCTACGAGATGCCCCTGCCCTGTGGTTCATCTTACGTCGCCAGTGTGGAAAGCAGGAACTGTGGTGGAAGCAGTGGCCAATCAGTGGCTCGCAGTGGAAATACAGGTACACTGAGACTGATACATATTGTTCAAAAGTCACGTTGGTGCATGTATGTGATTGTGCCGTTCGGGCAGTTCTTATCACAATCAATACTAACGATAAACCCTCCCCTCCACCTCCACAGCTCCTTGTCCTCCCAACAGGAGTGACGTACAGCGGTGTCTTCTCCTCGGCAACAGTCTCATGGAATGCTTCCGTACATGCCGTCACGTACACAGTGTATGACGACAGCGTCTCGCCAAAGTCCCAGCTGTGCAGCACAGGCAGCCTGTCCTGCTCCGTAGTCAACGTCCAGTCCAGTCACCTGGTCGTCACAGCCAGCAACGAAGGAGGGGAGAGTGGAGAAACACGTGTCACATCAGGTACGCGCTTCAGTGCACATTGATGTTAAGAATGCTTCATAGCACTGGCCCTCTAGTCCTGCATGGGGGCCCGGACAATTGCTAGTTTTCTGGTTTGCCATCTAGAGTACCAGGTCTGAATTAGTCCCTGAGCAGACAGAGGAGATCAGCTGCTTCACAACATATAATTTAAACAAAATCATAGATAGCAAATAGCAAAACTTACGTGTTGCTTTTTCCTTTACACTCAAGGATGAAGGAGATGTCACTTGAGAAATGACTGTTGACGTTGGCCATGGACATAACCTGTAAATCTCAGGTACTGACTGTGGAAGGAAAGAGCTTCATCATCACTGACCTGAACCCAGGAACCTACTTCAATACTTTAACGTGTTAGGGGGGGTCTGGAGATCATCTCTGTAGAATAGGAGACCCGCAGACACTAGTTGGACAGGATCATTTCTTTCAGTTTTGCACTGTCTCTGTCAAACATGGCATGGCACTGAACAGCAGGTCTGTAATATGATATAAACTGCTTTTATTTTATATTCTTTGAGAAAACGGATGTCAACGACGCATTTGTTACTCTGAACATTCACTGCGTGTCAGTTGATTTTAATCTTTATCAATGCATAAACGAAAGCACACAACACAATACATCTTCACTTGGTAGTGACTACGTATGTGTTGTGATCTAATTGTTTAAGTATGTATAGGCAGGCCAATTAATTTGTTATTAAAAATGATAAGTCAACAACCTTTTTATGGTTACAAATAAATGCTTCTACATAATATTTCATATTGCCTTTTGAATGCAGACGTGAGCCGATGCTGATTTAAAAAAATGCCAGTTATCTCTCTATTAGTCCATCTCTGTCTTATCTTATCTCTATTAGTCCATCTCTGTCTTATCTTATCTCTCTATTAGTCATCTTAGTATATATATATACATATATCATACATTAGTCTCTATTAGTCCATCTCTGTCTTATATTGAATTAATCTTCTTATGTTGTTTTGTTTGTTTTTCCCCCAATAAGACGGGGAAGACATCAATCAGCGACATGTTTTCTGACCTGAGGGACGGACGCAAGCTGGAGGGACTAACAGGCAGCACCCTGGTAAGAGAGAGTGTGTGTGTGTGTGTGTGTGTGTGTGTGTGTGTGTGTGTGTGTGTGTGTGTGTGTGTGTGTGTGTGTGTGTGTGTGTGTGGGTGTGCGTGCGTGCGTGCGTGCGTGTATTATTTCATAATACATTTCGATTTCAGCTCTGACATTACTTTTATATTCAGACATGCTCTAGAATGTGAAGAGTCTGCCTGTGCTATTAACTCATTTTGGCTTAAAAAAATCATGAAAATGTGTGCAAATCATTGAATATATATTTTCTTTGACACCGAACGCTTTTAACTTAAATCTTTGCTTCTGGAGGTCCTTGGAATAACATATTTTCGGCGGCCACTAAATCGAAACATAGGTTTCTCAGAAAACTCATGATTTAGAAAGCATTTTGTAAAATCTGGTCTCAGTCCTAAATGGTTTTACCGCCATTTGCTGCTATCCTTCTGCATACAAGTAATTTCCTTCCAAAATGCAAAAGCTAAAATTGTCCTTTCCCTTTCTCCACAGACCAAAGAGCGCGGCTCCACCAGAGTTCACGCTCTGATCAACAAAGTACTTCAAGTCCTGCATCAAAACAACGTGAGTGCACTGATCACATCTGTGGCCTGTTTGTTTCATCTTCTGTCTCATTTCATTCAGTCAACAGATGCTGTAATCTAATTTATATGTTATTAACATATGCTGGATTCAGCACGCATGCACGCACACACACATTTACTTTGTAGATTTTGATTATTATTGCAAAACATACCTTTACCACTTCAGCACTATACACATTTTGGCCATTTGCAAATAGCCGATCTACAAGTTCACAATGCATCGCGATGCGACGCTTTCTCCACCAGCGATATTGGGCTGCTGGTGTTTAGAGGGAAGAGTATTATTTTGGGTTAGGGTTATTTAGGGTTTTTAAATCACACCCGTGTGAAGTGAGGGGCGCTCTTATCATACGTCATCATACATCATCTCATTCTGACCAATCACAATTTGCGTCCTCAGTTTTGTCATCAAGGTTTTTGTTGAGTGCACAGGGGTTAGGGTTACACACACAGGCTAAACACTAAAAAATAGTCATAGGAAACAGTAGCAAAACAATGTGTGTGTGTGTGTGTTTTCACAAACCGTCAAAGCTGGACATAGAAGGGGCTAGCGCCCCTCAAACCTAAATATTGATGGGATATTTGGTGTGTGTGCCAGCCTTCCAGGAATTGATGACCTTTTCCCTAAGCTCCTTGCACAGAGAGCCTTTTCAGCCCTTGAAAAACAAAGGTCCATTTGACTCGTGGCAAACGGAAGATCTATTTACATTTCTCTCCTCTGTTTAAGAGTTTAATTAAATTCAACGTTTCTATCAGATAAATGGAAAAGATGATGAAATCTGTGTCGTTTTCAGAATACCATGGATTGAGATTTAGTTCAAGGAGCAAGCTGGGTGGCTCCTTTCAATGATTGTTGGATGAAGGTTAAAAAAAAGTTGTTCCAAGCCCACAGCACTTGGAGTACATCAACGTTTTAGGTTTATGGCAAACAAGGCCTCCCCAGGCTCCGTTCAGCTTGCTTGGATAATACTACTTCCGATAGACTGGAAATGTGGCTTTTCAAAATAAGAACTCTAGCGCTGTAAGTGTTAATACAACTTGAATCTGACCTCGCAAGTGGAAAAGTAATGTTTACATTGACAGATGATTGCCTGGACTAATGGTGGATGACTATGAGTCATCACACACTCACTTCACAGCTGTCTAAAGAGTATACTTTTTTTCTTTAAGATGGCGTCGGCTCCTGAGTGGAGCCATCTGGTGGTGGTACATTTTATTCAACCAAATCAACTAACAGACTAATAATCTCATGACATTTAGTCGACTCGACACACAAACATTTCAGGTGACTAAAAAGTGCAAAAAGTGACATTTTGTGAGCTTGTAGATCTGCTGTTTTCACTAGTTTGGGTACCAGGCAAACAATGACTTTCTCTTTTGCGACTTGAGCTAAAACGCTTTCGGAATGCATATTTATAAAAGTCATTCATCCTGACAGGTTACATGATTTATCCCCCCTCCCCAATGCAACACAGTGATGGTATTTTGCACGCACACAGACAAGTGCTTGACTTAAACATGGACAACGAGTCTTGCTCAAATGTAGAAATGAGATGGCATAGTTGTCTGAATCTAGAACTCGAGATATTGTTTTTTATTTAGTTTGCAGCATTGCCCATCCTTACTCTCTTAACTCTCAACCTCCCCCCAGGCCCCCATGATGGAGCTGACAGCACACCAGAGCAGCGTGGGTAATGTGCTGCAAGCAGGGAACAGCTGATGGCCCAGGGCAACCTCACAGAGGAGGAGGGAGAGGCATGGACCGACAGGCCAGGTACACGCACACACACACACACACACGCACACACGCACACACACAGAGCGTCAAGTGGCTGCTGGCTGATCTGCTGTTTGTGCTCCGAAAACAGCTGATCTGCACCAGGTTTCAAAATGAACCCCAAAAACATGGTAATTGTGCTTACCAATGCTTACCAATGTCTCTGTGAGCTTGCTGGCTGCAGTGTAGCTTGTTCGTTAGCTGTCACTCGTTCATTAATTTGTTTCACCTGTGTACTCTCAGAAGCGCATTGAAGTGAAGTGGGCATAGTGTGTGTGTCACTGTGTTAGTCTCTTCTGCCGTCATGCAGGACTTTCAAATTATTGTAGACACAACATGAACATGTGTGTGTGTGTGTGTGTGTGTGTGTGTGTGTGTGTGTGTGTGTGTGTGTGTGTGTGTGTGTGTGTGTGTGTGTGTGTGTGTGTGTGTGTGTGTGTGTGTGTGTGTGTGTGTGTGTGTGTGTGTGTGTTAAGGCTGTACCCTAGCCCTGTTTTTAGGACTCGAACATTTGCAGGAATTTCCGAGCGAACATCCGAACCATTTGGTTAATTGGTTCTAATTAATTAATTTCTCTGAGTGCTTTTAACCAGGCTGCAATTCATAAATAGATCCTCCGGGGCGACGTTGCATAGACGATCAGTGAAATAATGGTTAAGTTCATCAGGGGTTGGTGAGGGTTGCTACCGGGTTGGCCGACCGGGAAGGTGTGCATTTTGAGTGTGGATACAACCGTCTTTACTTTTAATACACTATAATGACAACACGAGATATCCGTCTTGAACATGATCAGAGCGCAGCGTGTAGCGCGTCTCCCCCTCCCTCTCTCTCTCCCAACACGCGCACACACACACACACACACACCGTCTAGTGGCTCTGATGACATGTGCTCCGCTGCTGGGGCCGTGCCACGAGCGGCCGTGTGTGCATCCTCGCAAACAGCGAAAATAGACGATCTGCGACTGCAGGAGGAATAGGCTCGCAGCACTCTCGTCGGGAGGGGTGCAGCACAAATATCCTACGAGTAGGGCAACGAAATGGTCAGCTACTCCCTGATGCGAGCTCATCATTTCATGCAGGACTTTCAAATTATTGTAAACACAACATGAACATAGTACTCTTATTATGCATATCGCATTCTCGCCGAGATATATTTCGGAGTAAAAAAAAAATATATATAATAATAAAAAAATATAATAATAAAAATTAAAAAAACAAATGGTTCAAGGCCATAAATTAAGATTCGAGTGCCAACCTTAACGAGCGAACATTCGAACCCTGAATGTTCGGGGACAGCCTTAGTGTGTGTGTGTGTGTGTGTGTGTGTGTGTGTGTGTGTGTGTGTGTGTGACTGTGTGTGTGTGTGTGTGTGTGTGTGTGTGTCTGGCGTGACATGTAGGGCAGGCTACCACGATGACTCAGCTGGCTGCTACCAGCCACCTCCACAGTGGAGTGGAGTCAGAGGGGCAGGCTGGATAAACGTGGTCGTAAGTGGTAACTAAGTGGTGGTTTGTTCAAAACCTACAATCCACTAAATGATCACTCCCGTTCAGAACGGCAACGCTGAGTGCAGAAAACCCAGCTCGCAGCAACACAGTCAGCAGCATTCTGTACCCACATGTTTGGGAGTTTAAGCCATTTTGGGGCGGGAACCCCTTTTGGTGTTTATAGCATTATGTTATGCTTTAGCTATTGAAAAAAATAGCAGATCTACAAGCTTGTAGTTCTGCTATTTTTTAAAAATCTTGGAAACGTGGAACAAATCTTTGAATATATATTCTTTCAGGGCGAATGTTTTTAACTCAAATCTTTGCTTCTGGTGGGGGGGGGGGGGTCCCTGGAACTACATGTTTTCAGATGGGGCGTCATAACCATAACCATAACCACATCATTCTGTATTCTGTATCTTCCTCCTCCAGGGAGCCGGGTCGTACCTCCTCAACTACTTCCTGTACATCCTGTGGGCTCTGCTGTTCTCCTTCCTGGCCGTGTCCTTAGTGAGAGTGTTCGCTCCGTACGCCTGTGGCTCCGGGATCCCTGAGGTGAGCAGAGGTCCAGACGGGTCACTGGTGGACTGGGTTTCTGACCTGCCCACAGCCCTCCTATGAGACACAGACTGGTTTCTGAACTGCCCACAGCCCTCCTATGAGACACAGACTGGTTTCTGTCCTGCCCACAGCCCTCCTATGAGACACAGACTGGTTTCTGACCTGCCCACAGCCCTCCTATGAGACACAGACTGGTTTCTGACCTGCCCACAGCCCTCTTATGAGACACAGACTGGTTTCTGTCCTGCCCACAGCCCTCCTATGAGACACAGACTGGTTTCTGAACTGCCCACAGCCCTCCTATGAGACACAGACTGGTTTCTGACCTGCCCACAGCCCTCCTATGAGACACAGACTGGTTTCTGTCCTGCCCACAGCCCTCCTATGAGACACAGACTGGTTTCTGACCTGCCCACAGCCCTCCTATGAGACACAGACTGGTTTCTGTCCTGCCCACAGCCCTCCTATGAGACACAGACTGGTTTCTGACCTGCCCACAGCCCTCCTATGAGACACAGACTGGTTTCTGACCTGCCCACAGCCCTCCTATGAGACACAGACTGGTTTCTGACCTGCCCACAGCCCTCCTATGAGACACAGACTGGTTTCTGAACCGCCCACAGCCCTCCTATGAGACACAGACTGGTTTCTGACCTGCCCACAGCCCTCCTATGAGACACAGACTGGTTTCTGACCTGCCCACAGCCCTCCTATGAGACACAGACTGGTTTCTGTCCTGCCCACAGCCCTCCTATGAGACACAGACTGGTTTCTGACCTGCCCACAGCCCTCCTATGAGACACAGACTGGTTTCTGACCTGCCCACAGCCCTCCTATGAGACACAGACTGGTTTCTGAACCGCCCACAGCCCTCCTATGAGACACAGACTGGTTTCTGAACTGCCCACAACCCTCCTATGAGACACACACTGGTTTCTGACCTGCCCACAGCCCTCCTATGAGACACAGACTGGTTTCTGACCTGCCCACAGCCCTCCTATGAGACACAGACTGGTTTCTGAACTGCCCACTGTCAGTCAGCCAGTCAGCCAGTTGAACCTGACTGTCATTAACCGAGACGTATTATTCTTCTATGTTCTGCCACACAGATCAAGACCAGGACGCGACGGAAATGCAACGCGCCTGGTGGAGCCCTGGCGTTAGCCTTGTTTGTATTTGTTGACAAAATTGTCAATATATTTAGCCTCAGTTTTAGTCATCATACAATTTACAATTTAGGCATTTAGCAGAGACTCTTAATCCAGAGCGACTTACATTAATGATGGGGAATACAAGCTAATAAAAACTGCAGGCCTTCTAGTCCTGGAAAGTTGCAATGCGAAAATAGAAGCCATCGTTCTCACGATAATGAAAATCTAAACATTTTTGTAAACAAATCTTTAAAAAAAAGCTCAGTTTTGATTCAGCTTTCCTCAGTGAAGAACAGTAGTCAACGTACGTTGACTGCGTTTTATGCAAATGTGTAAAATAGGTGTGATGGAAGATGGAGGAATGCACATTATTAATAAAAGTGTTCGGGCGAGTGTTGTAACCAAACATGAACGGTGTATGTGTCTCTGACCAGGTCCAATCATTAAGGGTGTATGTGTCTCTGACCAGGTCCAATCATTAAGGGTGTATGTGTCTCTGACCAGGTCCAATCATTAAGGGTGCATGTTTCTCTGACCAGGTCCAATCATTAAGGGTGTATGTGTCTCTGACCAGGTCCAATCATTAAGGGTGCATGTTTCTCTGACCAGGTCCAATCATTAAGGGTGCATGTTTCTCTGACCAGGTCCAATCATTAAGGGTGTATGTTTCTCTGACCAGGTCCAATCATTAAGGGTGCATGTTTCTCTGACCAGGTCCAATCATTAAGGGTGTATGTGTCTCTGACCAGGTCCAATCATTAAGGGTGCATGTTTCTCTGACCAGGTCCAATCAGAAGCAGCCAAAACGTTAAACCGCTGTATGCGTCTCTGAACAGGTCCTATCAGCAGCAGCGGCCGCTGGGGTGTCGGTGGCGTTCGGAGCTCCTATTGGAGGAGTTCTCTTCAGTCTGGAAGAGGTGGGTTCAAATTAAAACAGTTTGACTGCCCTAAATTATCCCAGTCATTCTTCTCATTTGCCGGAAATTGAACTTTGAAGACCCATTGCATATTATTTCATAATGTGACAATATCATCTCAAATGAAAGAGGAATCTTTCCTCTTTACTCAGATTTTTTCTTTATGTTTGTAGCATGTTGCGTTCTTTAGATACAGGCAGTTTTATACAGCTCGGTTTCACCCTAAACAGGCCTCTCTGAAAATGCTTTGGTATTTCGTTTAATTTGTTTGCAGCACACTTCTATTATGCCCATAACATATTCTATATTATAGTGACAGAGACATACCATATATCAAATGAAAGCTGTAACGCTCTACTTTCACCAGGAACAGAGATAGAATCTCTATCATCTTTAGTTTTCAAGATGTGGCCATTTGAATGAGTCTATCACTTTTCAGTCTACCACTGTTCAGACTCTCGTTTTTGACCAGTCACATTTATATACCCATATCATATTCTTCTAATGATGTGAACATCTCACGGAATATACCAATTGAACGAGGAGCATTTCCTCTTTATCCAGAAAAAAAAATTATGTTTCTAGCATGTTGCATTCTGTAGATAGAGGCAGTTTTATACCTTGCTCAGTTTCACCCCAAACATGCCTCTGTAAAAATGATTTTGGAGTCATTTTCTTTTTTTTGAAGAACACTTCTATTTTGCCCATAACGTATTTTCTATCATAGTGACAGAGACATACCATATATCAAATGAAAGCTATAATCATCTACTTTTACCAGGAAAAGAGATAGAATCTCTATCATCTTTAGTTTTCAAGATGTGGCCATTTGAATGAGTCTATCACTTTTCAGTCTACCACTGTTCAGACTCTCGTTTTTGACCAGTCACATTTATATACCCATATCATATTTTTCTAATGATGTGAACATCTCACGGAATATACCAATTGAACGAGGAGCATTTCCTCTTTATCCAGAAAAAAAAATTATGTTTCTAGCATGTTGCATTCTGTAGATAGAGGCAGTTTTATACCTTGCTCAGTTTCACCCCAAACATGCCTCTGTAAAAATGATTTTGGAGTCATTTTCTTTTTTTTGAAGAACACTTCTATTTTGCCCATAACGTATTTTCTATCATAGTGACAGAGACATACCATATATCAAATGAAAGCTGTAACGCTCTACTTTCACCAGGAACAGAGATAGAATCTCTATCATCTTTAGTTTTCAAGATGTGGCCATTTGAATGAGTCTATCACTTTTCAGTCTACCACTGTTCAGACTCTCGTTTTTGACCAGTCACATTTATATACCCATATCATATTTTTCTAATGATGTGAACATCTCACGGAATATACCAATTGAACGAGGAGCATTTCCTCTTTATCCAGAAAAAAAAATTATGTTTCTAGCATGTTGCATTCTGTAGATAGAGGCAGTTTTATACCTTGCTCAGTTTCACCCCAAACATGCCTCTGTAAAAATGATTTTGGAGTCATTTTCTTTTTTTTGAAGAACACTTCTATTTTGCCCATAACGTATTTTCTATCATAGTGACAGAGACATACCATATATCAAATGAAAGCTGTAACGCTCTACTTTCACCAGGAACAGAGATAGAATCTCTATCATCTTTAGTTTTCAAGATGTGGCCATTTGAATGAGTCTATCACTTTTCAGTCTACCACTGTTCAGACTCTCGTTTTTGACCAGTCACATTTATATACCCATATCATATTTTTCTAATGATGTGAACATCTCACGGAATATACCAATTGAACGAGGAGCATTTCCTCTTTATCCAGAAAAATAAATTATGTTTCTAGCATGTTGCATTCTGTAGATAGAGGCAGTTTTATACCTTGCTCAGTTTCACCCCAAACATGCCTCTGTAAAAATGATTTTGGAGTCATTTTCTTTTTTTTGAAGAACACTTCTATTTTGCCCATAACGTATTTTCTATCATAGTGACAGAGACATACCATATATCAAATGAAAGCTGTAACGCTCTACTTTCACCAGGAACAGAGATAGAATCTCTATCATCTTTAGTTTTCAAGATGTGGCCATTTGAATGAGTCTATCACTTTTCAGTCTACCACTGTTCAGACTCTCGTTTTTGACCAGTCACATTTATATACCCATATCATATTTTTCTAATGATGTGAACATCTCACGGAATATACCAATTGAACGAGGAGCATTTCCTCTTTATCCAGAAAAAAAATTTATGTTTCTAGCATGTTGCATTCTGTAGATAGAGGCAGTTTTATACCTTGCTCAGTTTCACCCCAAACATGCCTCTGTAAAAATGATTTTGGAGTCATTTTCTTTTTTTTGAAGAACACTTCTATTTTGCCCATAACGTATTTTCTATCATAGTGACAGAGACATACCATATATCAAATGAAAGCTGTAACGCTCTACTTTCACCAGGAACAGAGATAGAATCTCTATCATCTTTAGTTTTCAAGATGTGGCCATTTGAATGAGTCTATCACTTTTCAGTCTACCACTGTTCAGACTCTCGTTTTTGACCAGTCACATTTATATACCCATATCATATTTTTCAAATGATGTGAACATCTCACGGAATATACCAATGGAACGAGGAGCATTTCCTCTTTATCCAGAAAAAAAAATTATGTTTCTAGCATGTTGCATTCTGTAGATAGAGGCAGTTTTATACCTTGCTCAGTTTCACCCCAAACATGCCTCTGTAAAAATGATTTTGGAGTCATTTTCTTTTTTTTGAAGAACACTTCTATTTTGCCCATAACGTATTTTCTATCATAGTGACAGAGACATACCATATATCAAATGAAAGCTGTAACGCTCTACTTTCACCAGGAACAGAGATAGAATCTCTATCATCTTTAGTTTTCAAGATGTGGCCATTTGAATGAGTCTATCACTTTTCAGTCTACCACTGTTCAGACTCTCGTTTTTGACCAGTCACATTTATATACCCATATCATATTTTTCTAATGATGTGAACATCTCACGGAATATACCAATTGAACGAGGAGCATTTCCTCTTTATCCAGAAAAAAAAATTATGTTTCTAGCATGTTGCATTCTGTAGATAGAGGCAGTTTTATACCTTGCTCAGTTTCACCCCAAACATGCCTCTGTAAAAATGATTTTGGAGTCATTTTCTTTTTTTTGAAGAACACTTCTATTTTGCCCATAACGTATTTTCTATCATAGTGACAGAGACATACCATATATCAAATGAAAGCTGTAACGCTCTACTTTCACCAGGAACAGAGATAGAATCTCTATCATCTTTAGTTTTCAAGATGTGGCCATTTGAATGAGTCTATCACTTTTCAGTCTACCACTGTTCAGACTCTCGTTTTTGACCAGTCACATTTATATACCCATATCATATTTTTCTAATGATGTGAACATCTCACGGAATATACCAATTGAACGAGGAGCATTTCCTCTTTATCCAGAAAAATAAATTATGTTTCTAGCATGTTGCATTCTGTAGATAGAGGCAGTTTTATACCTTGCTCAGTTTCACCCCAAACATGCCTCTGTAAAAATGATTTTGGAGTCATTTTCTTTTTTTTGAAGAACACTTCTATTTTGCCCATAACGTATTTTCTATCATAGTGACAGAGACATACCATATATCAAATGAAAGCTGTAACGCTCTACTTTCACCAGGAACAGAGATAGAATCTCTATCATCTTTAGTTTTCAAGATGTGGCCATTTGAATGAGTCTATCACTTTTCAGTCTACCACTGTTCAGACTCTCGTTTTTGACCAGTCACATTTATATACCCATATCATATTTTTCTAATGATGTGAACATCTCACGGAATATACCAATTGAACGAGGAGCATTTCCTCTTTATCCAGAAAAAAAATTTATGTTTCTAGCATGTTGCATTCTGTAGATAGAGGCAGTTTTATACCTTGCTCAGTTTCACCCCAAACATGCCTCTGTAAAAATGATTTTGGAGTCATTTTCTTTTTTTTGAAGAACACTTCTATTTTGCCCATAACGTATTTTCTATCATAGTGACAGAGACATACCATATATCAAATGAAAGCTGTAACGCTCTACTTTCACCAGGAACAGAGATAGAATCTCTATCATCTTTAGTTTTCAAGATGTGGCCATTTGAATGAGTCTATCACTTTTCAGTCTACCACTGTTCAGACTCTCGTTTTTGACCAGTCACATTTATATACCCATATCATATTTTTCTAATGATGTGAACATCTCACGGAATATACCAATGGAACGAGGAGCATTTCCTCTTTATCCAGAAAAAAAAATTATGTTTCTAGCATGTTGCATTCTGTAGATAGAGGCAGTTTTATACCTTGCTCAGTTTCACCCCAAACATGCCTCTGTAAAAATGATTTTGGAGTCATTTTCTTTTTTTTGAAGAACACTTCTATTTTGCCCATAACGTATTTTCTATCATAGTGACAGAGACATACCATATATCAAATGAAAGCTGTAACGCTCTACTTTCACCAGGAACAGAGATAGAATCTCTATCATCTTTAGTTTTCAAGATGTGGCCATTTGAATGAGTCTATCACTTTTCAGTCTACCACTGTTCAGACTCTCGTTTTTGACCAGTCACATTTATATACCCATATCATATTTTTCTAATGATGTGAACATCTCACGGAATATACCAATTGAACGAGGAGCATTTCCTCTTTATCCAGAAAAAAAAATTATGTTTCTAGCATGTTGCATTCTGTAGATAGAGGCAGTTTTATACCTTGCTCAGTTTCACCCCAAACATGCCTCTGTAAAAATGATTTTGGAGTCATTTTCTTTTTTTTTGAAGAACACTTCTATTTTGCCCATAACGTATTTTCTATCATAGTGACAGAGACATACCATATATCAAATGAAAGCTGTAACGCTCTACTTTCACCAGGAACAGAGATAGAATCTCTATCATCTTTAGTTTTCAAGATGTGGCCATTTGAATGAGTCTATCACTTTTCAGTCTACCACTGTTCAGACTCTCGTTTTTGACCAGTCACATTTATATACCCATATCATATTTTTCTAATGATGTGAACATCTCACGGAATATACCAATTGAACGAGGAGCATTTCCTCTTTATCCAGAAAAAAAAATTATGTTTCTAGCATGTTGCATTCTGTAGATAGAGGCAGTTTTATACCTTGCTCAGTTTCACCCCAAACATGCCTCTGTAAAAATGATTTTGGAGTCATTTTCTTTTTTTTGAAGAACACTTCTATTTTGCCCATAACGTATTTTCTATCATAGTGACAGAGACATACCATATATCAAATGAAAGCTGTAACGCTCTACTTTCACCAGGAACAGAGATAGAATCTCTATCATCTTTAGTTTTCAAGATGTGGCCATTTGAATGAGTCTATCACTTTTCAGTCTACCACTGTTCAGACTCTCGTTTTTGACCAGTCACATTTATATACCCATATCATATTTTTCTAATGATGTGAACATCTCACGGAATATACCAATTGAACGAGGAGCATTTCCTCTTTATCCAGAAAAAAAAATTATGTTTCTAGCATGTTGCATTCTGTAGATAGAGGCAGTTTTATACCTTGCTCAGTTTCACCCCAAACATGCCTCTGTAAAAATGATTTTGGAGTCATTTTCTTTTTTTTGAAGAACACTTCTATTTTGCCCATAACGTATTTTCTATCATAGTGACAGAGACATACCATATATCAAATGAAAGCTGTAACGCTCTACTTTCACCAGGAACAGAGATAGAATCTCTATCATCTTTAGTTTTCAAGATGTGGCCATTTGAATGAGTCTATCACTTTTCAGTCTACCACTGTTCAGACTCTCGTTTTTGACCAGTCACATTTATATACCCATATCATATTTTTCAAATGATGTGAACATCTCACGGAATATACCAATGGAACGAGGAGCATTTCCTCTTTATCCAGAAAAAGAAATTATGTTTCTAGCATGTTGCATTCTGTAGATAGAGGCAGTTTTATACCTTGCTCAGTTTCACCCCAAACATGCCTCTGTAAAAATGATTTTGGAGTAATTTTCTTTTTTTTGAAGAACACTTCTATTTTGCCCATAACGTATTTTCTATCATAGTGACAGAGACATACCATATATCAAATGAAAGCTGTAACGCTCTACTTTCACCAGGAACAGAGATAGAATCTCTATCATCTTTAGTTTTCAAGATGTGGCCATTTGAATGAGTCTATCACTTTTCAGTCTACCACTGTTCAGACTCTCGTTTTTGACCAGTCACATTTATATACCCATATCATATTTTTCTAATGATGTGAACATCTCACGGAATATACCAATGGAACGAGGAGCATTTCCTCTTTATCCAGAAAAAAAAATTATGTTTCTAGCATGTTGCATTCTGTAGATAGAGGCAGTTTTATACCTTGCTCAGTTTCACCCCAAACATGCCTCTGTAAAAATTATTTTGGAGTCATTTTCTTTTTTTTTAAGAACACTTCTATTTTGCCCATAACGTATTTTCTATCATAGTGACAGAGACATACCATATATCAAATGAAAGCTGTAACGCTCTACTTTCACCAGGAACAGAGATAGAATCTCTATCATCTTTAGTTTTCAAGATGTGGCCATTTGAATGAGTCTATCACTTTTCAGTCTACCACTGTTCAGACTCTCGTTTTTGACCAGTCACATTTATATACCCATATCATATTTTTCTAATGATGTGAACATCTCACGGAATATACCAATTGAACGAGGAGCATTTCCTCTTTATCCAGAAAAAAAAATTATGTTTCTAGCATGTTGCATTCTGTAGATAGAGGCAGTTTTATACCTTGCTCAGTTTCACCCCAAACATGCCTCTGTAAAAATGATTTTGGAGTCATTTTCTTTTTTTTGAAGAACACTTCTATTTTGCCCATAACGTATTTTCTATCATAGTGACAGAGACATACCATATATCAAATGAAAGCTGTAACGCTCTACTTTCACCAGGAACAGAGATAGAATCTCTATCATCTTTAGTTTTCAAGATGTGGCCATTTGAATGAGTCTATCACTTTTCAGTCTACCACTGTTCAGACTCTCGTTTTTGACCAGTCACATTTATATACCCATATCATATTTTTCTAATGATGTGAACATCTCACGGAATATACCAATTGAACGAGGAGCATTTCCTCTTTATCCAGAAAAAAAAATTATGTTTCTAGCATGTTGCATTCTGTAGATAGAGGCAGTTTTATACCTTGCTCAGTTTCACCCCAAACATGCCTCTGTAAAAATGATTTTGGAGTCATTTTCTTTTTTTTGAAGAACACTTCTATTTTGCCCATAACGTATTTTCTATCATAGTGACAGAGACAT
The DNA here is from genome assembly GCF_964188405.1 of Protomyctophum parallelum. Taxonomy (NCBI): domain Eukaryota; kingdom Metazoa; phylum Chordata; class Actinopteri; order Myctophiformes; family Myctophidae; genus Protomyctophum; species Protomyctophum parallelum. Next base: position 53,251,489 of record NC_139704.1, on the reverse strand, counting down.
ACCATATATCAAATGAAAGCTGTAACGCTCTACTTTCACCAGGAACAGAGATAGAATCTCTATCATCTTTAGTTTTCAAGATGTGGCCATTTGAATGAGTCTATCACTTTTCAGTCTACCACTGTTCAGACTCTCGTTTTTGACCAGTCACATTTATATACCCATATCATATTTTTCAAATGATGTGAACATCTCACGGAATATACCAATGGAACGAGGAGCATTTCCTCTTTATCCAGAAAAAAAAATTATGTTTCTAGCATGTTGCATTCTGTAGATAGAGGCAGTTTTATACCTTGCTCAGTTTCACCCCAAACATGCCTCTGTAAAAATGATTTTGGAGTAATTTTCTTTTTTTTGAAGAACACTTCTATTTTGCCCATAACGTATTTTCTATCATAGTGACAGAGACATACCATATATCAAATGAAAGCTGTAACGCTCTACTTTCACCAGGAACAGAGATAGAATCTCTATCATCTTTAGTTTTCAAGATGTGGCCATTTGAATGAGTCTATCACTTTTCAGTCTACCACTGTTCAGACTCTCGTTTTTGACCAGTCACATTTATATACCCATATCATATTTTTCTAATGATGTGAACATCTCACGGAATATACCAATGGAACGAGGAGCATTTCCTCTTTATCCAGAAAAAAAAAATTATGTTTCTAGCATGTTGCATTCTGTAGATAGAGGCAGTTTTATACCTTGCTCAGTTTCACCCCAAACATGCCTCTGTAAAAATTATTTTGGAGTCATTTTCTTTTTTTTTGAAGAACACTTCTATTTTGCCCATAACGTATTTTCTATCATAGTGACAGAGACATACCATATATCAAATGAAAGCTGTAACGCTCTACTTTCACCAGGAACAGAGATAGAATCTCTATCATCTTTAGTTTTCAAGATGTGGCCATTTGAATGAGTCTATCACTTTTCAGTCTACCACTGTTCAGACTCTCGTTTTTGACCAGTCACATTTATATACCCATATCATATTCTTCTAATGATGTGAACATCTCACGGAATATACCAATTGAACGAGGAGCATTTCCTCTTTATCCATAAAAAAATTTATGTTTCTAGCATGTTGCATTCTGTAGATAGAGGCAGTTTTATACCTTGCTCAGTTTCACCCCAAACATGCCTCTGTAAAAATTATTTTGGAGTCATTTTCTTTTTTTTGAAGAACACTTCTATTTTGCCCATAACGTATTTTCTATCATAGTGACAGAGACATACCATATATCAAATGAAAGCTATAATCATCTACTTTTACCAGGAAAAGAGATAGAATCTCTATCATCTTTTATACAGCTCGTTTCACCCTAAACAGGCCTCTAGGAAAATGCTTTGGTAGTTATCTTCATTTGTTTGTACACAGCACACTTCTATTATGCCCATAACATATTCTCTATTATAGTGACAGAGACATACCATATATAACGCTCTACTTTCACCAGGAACAGACATACAATTTCTATTTCTATTTCATAGAAATACAATATATGCATTTACAATAGGCCTACATGTACTTAGATAAAATGCAATACTGTTGTGACATCTGGTGGAGCTGTTGCCCCCGAGTACAGATAAGCGGTCTACACATGCCTACATGTATTTTGAATAAATAAGTAAAATAAATAATGTGCTGATGTATCCACACAGAAAACATTTAGGCAAACATAACGAACATGTAGTCCCATGAACAACCACTAGATGGCAATGATGCTCTTATGCTGGCAATTCTGATGAATGAAGTCACATGTGATGTGTAAAAGCTTTAGAAATACAGCAAAACAAATGTATTTTCTCTTACCCTTGCCTTTGGCTTTTCCAGGCCTTGCTGGACTGGATCTGGGGGGTGAGGGTTGAGGCTGGCTGATCTCAGCACCTAGAAACATCAAATAAATAGATATATTTATTTATATGATGTGCAAAAAAAATACATTTACACAGTACGCCAACTTGAATGTAACAAGTCTCACCAATTACAACAGGCCTAATGTATTTAGAATAATACAAGTAAATAATACAAGTAAAATAAATAATCTTACCTCCAGACACAACACCTGCACCAGCGTCGTCCAAAATGCAAAAATATGATTTATTGACGTATAATCACACACACACACACACACACACACACACACACACACGCTTTATTGACATATAATCGTTCAACATGCGTGTATAGAAACATACTCATTCAATGATTAGCTTTATCACACACACACACACACTCGCGTTCTCTCTGTGTGGCGGTGGCGAGCGACACGACTTTACGATGATCCTCGTTCCACTGCGTCGTGGTTCCCTCGCTCGAGCAGTTAAACGGTGAGCGATCTACCCATTATCAAAATTCCACACTCACTCCAGAGGGTCACTATAGTTCCACATTCACTCCAGAGGGCCACTATAGTTCCACGCTCACTCCAGAGGGCCACTATAGTTCCACACTCACTCCAGAGGACCACTATAGTTCCACACTAATAATAATAATAATAATACATTTTATTTATATGGCGCCTTTCAGGTCACTCAAGGTCGCCTAACAAAACAGAAAATACAAAACAATAAAGCAAGTTTAAAAATACAGCAAGTTTAAAAAACACACAAAAGGCCTGCAGCAGACTTCTACTCAAGGTGGGAGTAGGCTTGTCTGAAAAGGTGAGTTTTGAGGTGGGATTTGAAGGTGGGGAGTGAGTCCATGTTTCGGATGTCGGGGGGAAGGCTGTTCCAGAGGCGAGGGGCAGAGCGGCTGAAAGCTCTACCCCCCATGGTGGACAAACGAGCTGGGGGAACAGTGAGGTTGGTGGAGGAGGCAGACCTGAGTGACCGGGTGGGAGTGTTGACAGGTAAGGGGGGGAGAGGTTATGGATGGCATTGAATGTGTTGAGGAGGATCTTGTAGTCTATGCGGTATTTGATGGGTAGCCAGTGGAGTTGGTGAAGAACGGGGGTGATGTGGGAGATGGCAGGGGTTTTGGTGATGATGCGGGCTGCAGCGTTCTGGACCAGTTGGATTTTATGGAGGAGTTTGTGGGGGAGACCGAAGAGAAGGGAGTTGCAGTAATCGAGGCGGGAGATGACCAGAGAAAGGACTAGGATGACTCCAGAGGGCCACTATAGTTCCACACTCACTCCAGAGGGCCACTATAGCGTGCACACTCACTCCAGAGGGCCACTATAGTTCCACACTCACTCCAGAGGGCCACTATAGTTCCACGCTCACTCCAGAGGGCCACTATAGTTCCACGCTCACTCCAGAGGGCCACTATAGTTCCACACTCACTCCAGAGGACCACTATAGTTCCACGCTCACTCCAGAGGGCCACTATAGTTCCACACTCACTCCAGAGGGCCACTATAGTTCCACGCTCACTCCAGAGGGCCACTATAGTTCCACACTCACTCCAGGGGGCCACTATAGTTCCACACTCACTCCAGAGGGCCACTATAGTTCCACGCTCACTCCAGAGGGCCACTATAGTTCCACACTCACTCCAGGGGGCCACTATAGTTCCACACTCACTCCAGAGGGCCACTATAGTTCCACACTCACTCCAGAGGGCCACTATAGTTCCACGCTCACTCCAGAGGACCACTATAGTTCCACACTCACTCCAGAGGGCCACTATAGTTCCACACTCACTCCAGAGGGCCACTATAGTTCCACGCTCACTCCAGAGGACCACTATAGTTCCACACTCACTCCAGAGGGCCACTATAGTTCCACGCTCACTCCAGAGGACCACTATAGTTCCACACTCACTCCAGAGGGCCACTATAGTTCCACACTCACTCCAGAGGGCCACTATAGTTCCACGCTCACTCCAGAGGACCACTATAGTTCCACACTCACTCCAGAGGGCCACTATAGTTCCACACTCACTCCAGAGGACCACTATAGTTCCACACTCACTCCAGAGGGCCACTATAGTTCCACACTCACTCCAGAGGGCCACTATAGTTCCACACTCACTCCAGAGGGCCACTATAGTTCCACACTCACTCCAGAGGGCCACTATAGTTCCACGCTCACTCCAGAGGACCACTATAGTTCCACACTCACTCCAGAGGGCCACTATAGTTCCACACTCACTCCAGAGGGCCACTATAGTTCCACACTCACTCCAGAGGGCCACTATAGTTCCACACTCACTCCACACTCACTGTAAATATAGAAAGAGTCTATCAAATAACATTTCTTGGAGTACTACTAGACCACAAATTCAGCTGGAAACCCCATATTTCATATGTACGAGCTAAGATGGCAAGAAGTGTCTATACTGGGGAAATCAAAACTAATTCTAAATCAAGGGGCATTGTACATTCCGTATTATTCCAGGTTTTACCATATCTTAATTATTGTGTGGAGATCTGGGGTAATACCTATAAAAGTAACTTAAAACATTGGTCATATTACAAAAGAGAGCAATAAGGATTGTGAAAAATGTCACATCACGGCCACTATAGTTCCACGCTCACTCCAGAGGGCCACTATAGTTCCACACTCACTCCGGAGGGCCACATTGCATATTACTTTCATAGCAAAAATAGCAGATCTACAAGCTTGTAGATCAGCTATTTTTGGAATCCTGAAAAGTTACATTTTAATTTAATTTCAAATGCCTTCAAGTATAGTTACTCTATGAACTAAATATACATACATCGGACATAAAAAAGGTCAATAACAATTTTATACTATTCATTAAGCTACTAATTTAGACTGAAGTAATTAAACTCCGATATTAACCTGAGGGCCACACAGAGCATATCAACAGTGGGACTACTTACTTAGTAGTTGTCCATCCTCTTAACAGTTTTTGGCCACATTTTCACGGATCTAAACCACAAATTATTTCTGCGTATGCTGCAAAGGTAATAAAACAATCTCGCCAGTGTAGAATATTTGATTAAAATGTGGGTAAAGCGTTTCATGGAGTCAAACTGTGAAGATGAATATCCTTAAATAAAGATCATTATTAAACCCTGTCTTTTCCTCCTCAGGTGAGCTACTACTTCCCTCTGAAGACGTTGTGGCGGTCCTTCTTCGCCGCCCTGGTGGCGGCGTTCACCCTGCGCTCCATCAACCCGTTCGGGAACAGCCGTCTGGTGCTGTTCTACGTGGAGTACCACACGCCCTGGTAAGAATAATAACGGTTCCATTTGTACCCTCTCAGAGTTAAATTAACATTGACTTTACATGGTTACATGGTTCTGTCCAATATAAACAGGTACATGGCAGAGCTGGTTCCGTTCATCCTGCTGGGCGTGTTCGGCGGGCTGTGGGGGACCCTCTTCATCCGCGCCAACATCGCCTGGTGCCGACGGCGCAAGACCACCCAGCTGGGCAGGTAGGAACCTCTAAGACCGCCTCTAAGACCACCTCTAAGACCACCTCTAAACCCACCTCTAAGACCACCTCTAAGACCACCTCTAAGACCACCCAGCTGGGCAGGTAGGAACCTCTAAGACCGCCTCTAAGACCACCTCTAAGACCACCCAGCTGGGCAGGTAGGAACCTCTAAGACCACCTCTAAGACCACCTCTAAGACCACCTCTAAGACCGCCTCTAAGACCACCTCTAAGACCACCTCTAAACCCACCTCTAAGACCACCTCTAAGACCACCTCTAAGACCACCCAGCTGGGCAGGTAACCACCGTTAACCTGTTCAAAACAGGAACCCCTTTTGGTGTTCCAAGCATTATGTTATACTTTAACTGTTGAAAAATAGCAGATCTACAAGCTATTTTTGAAAAGTCGTGAAACTGTGCCTCAAATCTTTGTTATATGTATTTGGTCCGCAACCACCAGGTACCCGGTTCTGGAGGTGGTTCTGGAGGTGACACTAAACCCTGTTCCCTCCACCAGGTACCTGGTTCTGGAGGTGGTTCTGGAGGTACACTAAACCCTGTTCCCTCCCCCAGGTACCCGGTTCTGGAGGTGGTTCTGGAGGTGACACTAAACCCTGTTCCCTCCCCCAGGTACCCGGTTCTGGAGGTGATGGCGGTGACTTGCATCACGGCCCTGGTGGCGTTCCCTAACCCGTACACGCGGCGCAGCACGTCGGAGCTGATCTCGGAGCTGTTCAACGACTGCGGCGCCCTGGAGTCCTCGCAGCTGTGCGACTACGTCAACAACCCCAACATGTCGCGGCCCGTGGACGACATCCCCGACAGGCCCGCGGGCCCCGGGGTCTACAGCGCCCTCTGGCAGCTGGCGCTGGCGCTGGTCTTCAAGATCGTCATCACCATCTTCACGTTCGGCATGAAGGTATATTAATAATAATAATATTATTATATTATTATTATTATTATTATTCACGTTCGGCATGAATGTGTATTAATAATAATTATAATTATATTATTATTATTATTATTATTCACGTTCGGCATGAAGGTATACCGTCTCTTAAACCCAATTTAGGCCTCAGAATTAGACCTCAAAATTAAAAACAAATATTCTAAATCCTCTTCACTATTTTTGAAAGTTCATAGCGCGCCACTCGGTGGCGTGCTATGAGCTTGTAGATCTGCTATTTTTCAATAGCTAAATAATAACATAATATTTAAAACACCAAAAGGGGTTCCTGCGGTTAAATTAGGGTTAAATAACTAAGCCGATTAAAAAAAAAAGACTTCTAAACTGTTTCTACAGCTCCATCTCAATGAATTAGAATATTTTGTAAAAGTTAATTTTCATCTGTAATATAATTCAAAAAGTGAAACTTCCATTCCATTATTCTCAACTCATAAAGTGAAGTATTTAAAACATTTTTTTGTTTTAATCTTGATGAGCTACAGAGTACAGCTCATGAAAATAAAATCATCATCATTCATCTCAATGAATTAGAATATTTTACGAGACCACTAAAAAAATGATCTTTTTAAAACGAGAAATGTCGACCATTTGAAAAGTATATTAATGTATGCAGTTACTACTTGGTCTGGGCTACTTTTGAACACATTATTTCACACATTTTCACACCCCCCTTTTCCCCTCACTGTATATGTATCTTTTCCCTTTTTGCTTCCTTTATGATGAATTCCTGTTCTGTTCTTTAACTATATAGAAGTGTCTTATTTGTACGTCTCTAAATGTTTTGATGAATTGAACATGGTGGACCCTGTTGTAAACAAGTGTAATGTTTAATTGGGTCGTCCACTCACAGTTAACAGTCTTTGTATTGAGTTTGTGCTTGAAATGTACTGTAATTCTGCAAACTGTTAATAAATATTTCAATCAATCAATCAATGGGGCGTGGCATGGAGGTGATCAGCCTGTGGCACTGTTGAGGTGTTCTGGAAGCCCAGGTCTGCTTTGATAACAGAGCCGTAAATTAATTTAAATTGTTCAGTCTCATGTCTCACATGTCTCCCCCTCCCCCATGTGCCCCTCCCCCTCCCCCAGATCCCGTCGGGCCTGTTCATCCCCAGCATGGCGGTGGGCGCCATCGCCGGGCGCATGGTGGGCATCGCCGTGGAGCAGATGGCGTTCCACCACCACGACTGGATCATCTTCAAGAACTGGTGCCGCCCGGGAGCCGACTGCGTCACCCCTGGACTCTATGCCATGGTGGGCGCCGCCGCCTGTCTGGGTGAGTGTTGTATAGACTCTAAGAAACGCAGTACATGCGATGCAATATCTACAGTAGCTCATCTCACTTTGAAACACCTGGAAAGTAAGGTGGCATACGCCAGATTACTTTTTATCGATTTCAGCTCGGCTTTTAACACTACACATCCAGACATTCTGTTGCGTAAATTAGCTCAGTTAAATGTGAACCCCTTTATAATTAAATGGTATTTTTCTTTTCTCTCTAGTAGACCACAGAGGGTGAGATTTAACTCGGTGTTCTCAGAGGAGACACTGAGTAGTACAGGGGTGCCTCAAGGAACAGTCAGTTCCTCTTTTCTGTTTACCTTGTATACGGACGACTGTGTCAGCTCACATCCAAATCAATTTGTTATCAAGTTCTCCGATGACACTGTGATACTGAGTCTGCTCAAGAGTGATAATAACATCCTCAGCCATACAGAGGGAGTAGACAAGTTTATAGAGTGGTGTGATCTACACCATCTGAAAATAAATGTAAACAAAACAGAGGAGGTCATAGTGGACCCCAGGTCCATAGGAGACCACAGTATGATTAGTGTCCATGACCATAACATCAAACAGGTCCCCTCATATAAATATCTGGGAGTACAGATCGATGAGGACCTGAGCTGGCACACGCATGTTACAACACTGTGTTCTAAGATACACCAACGTCTACACTTTATCAGAAGACTTAGGCTTTTTGGAGTCAGTAGAAATATCATGTTGACCTTTTACAGAGCTAGTATAGAGTCAATCCTAAGATACGGTATGTCCAGCTGGTTTGGCAATCTAACTGTGAGTGAAGTACAAATCTCAAATAAGTAGGCTAGCAAATATGTCTGGGAAGATCATGGGCATGTCCACCCCTCCCCCCGCCCCCCCATCACTCCCCAGGCCATCTTTGAACAAGCAGTGGTGAGACAGGCTCTGAATATTGTATCTGACCCCTTGCATGTACTGTACCGAGAGTACGAGCTGATGCCATCCGGTAGGAGGTATAGAACTCCACGGTATATGTATAATAGATTTAAACACTCTTTTGTTCCCCTGTCAATCAAAATGCTCAATCAGAGATTGCCGAATGCACTTTACTGACTCAGAGATTCAGGGATTGCCAAAAGCACTTTATTGACTAGTTGCACTTAATCAAGGGAATGTGTGCAATATCTCTGTTTTGTGTATGTGGGAGTTTCATGGTGTTTTTCATTTTCGTATGTGAACGTGTCTGTTATTTGTATGCAGCTGTGACTCTGTCTGTGACTCTGTATGTGACTCTGTATGTGAACGTGTCTGTTATTTGTATGCAGCTGTGACTCTGTCTGTGACTCTGTCTGTGACTCTGTCTGTGACTCTGTATGTGACTCTGTATGTGAACGTGTCTGTTATTTGTATGCAGCTGTGACTCTGTCTGTGACTCTGTCTGTGACTCTGTCTGTGACTCTGTATGTGACTCTGTATGTGAACGTGTCTGTTATTTGTATGCAGCTGTGACTCTGTCTCCAAGACACATTTCTCCCAAGAGAGACAAATAAAGACAACCTTGAACCTTGAACTCACTATGCCAGGGGTCCTCAACTAGAAATGCTGATTGTCACCATGTTGTTTTAACCTCCCGCCACCAGGGGGCGTGACGCGCATGACGGTGTCCCTGGTGGTGATCATGTTCGAGCTGACCGGCGGGCTGGAGTACATCGTGCCGCTGATGGCGGCCGCCGTCACCAGTAAGTGGGTGGCCGACGCCTTCGGGAAGGAAGGGATCTACGAGTCCCACATCACGCTGAACGGATACCCCTACCTGGACGTACGCGACGAGTTCTCCCACCGCACGCTGGCCACCGACGTCATGAGGCCGCGGCGCAGCGAGCCGCCGCTCGCCGTGCTCACGCAGGTGAGAGAGAGGGAGACGGTTGGTTTTGTTGTCGCAGGAAAATTAACCCATTCTGACCTGAGATCAGATTCTAAAAATGTTCTTCTACATCCTGACAGTTTTCTGAAAAAGCTATGTTTCTATGTCAGTCGTTCTTCGATTTTTCCAAAAATAGCAGACCTACAAGCTCGTAGCGCGCCACTCGGTGGTGCGCTATGAGCTTGTAGATCTGCTATTTTTCAATAGCTAAAGCATAGCGTAATGCTAACACCCAAAATGGGTTAAATGATTTTTAGTTTGACGCTTTTTGTCTCTCGAATGTATAGTTTTCGTTTAGTTTTTAGTCACATTTTAGTCGACCCGGAATGTCTTTTTTTTTTTTTTTTAAGATATTTTTTTGCGGCTTACGCCTTTATTGATTTTTTAAGGGACAGACAGTAGGCTGACAGGAAACGGGAGAGAGATGGGGGGATGACATGCAGTAAAGGCCGTGTCGGGTCCGGGAGTCGAACCCGCGGCACACTGCGACTGGATCACCAGTCCGTTGCCCAGACCGTTACGCTACGGCCTGGGCCAACCCGGAATGTCTTGGTGTTAGTCTAGTTTTAGTCGACTAAATGTCATAAGATTTCAGTCGACTAAATCTATGGTTGTTTTAGGCGACTAAAATGTATTTTGGCGGGCCTTGATGCCGTCGTAATGGCTGATTTTACACTCAAAAAATGTGTTTAATAACTGTCCTCCTGTAGGACAGCGCCACCTAGAGGGTTAGGCTCTTCATCTGGTCAAACTCAAGATGTCAGTGATCCACCCACTTAAATAGACATTTGATTGATTGATTGAAATATTTGTAGTTTGTAGAATTACAGTACATTTCAAGTACAAACTCAATACAAAGACTGTGTTCTGTGAGTGGACGACCCAATTAAGCATTACACTTGTTTACAACAGGGTCCACATTGTTCAATTCATCAGATTTTACAGAGGCCAGTTTCGAATTGCAGCCATCCGTAGGTGCCCTTTGAGAGCGGTTTTGAAGGAGTCAAGGGATTCACATGTCTTAATGACTGTTGGTAGGGCGTTCCACATTTTGGTGGCATAGGAGCGAAAATAATTTAGTCCCTTGTTTGTGCCGAATCTCCCTCTGGTGTTGTGGGTGTGGACTTCGTTTACATTAAGGAAGTATTTAGACAGGTACATGGGTATCCTAGTGGTGTATCGAATCTTGTGGACCAGACCCATTGCAAGATGCTGTACTCACGTTAGTAGTCAGTGGGTGGAACCAACACAACATGGTCATTAGATCAATTAATGAAATATCATTACATACAGTACAAATACACATTTCTCAAATCCACAACAGTGGAATAAGCAAAAGGACATTGTGAAGTTGCCCGAGGGCCAAGTCTCCAAAAACGTCAGCGATGCTTTTTGTGGATTTTATTTCTCCCAACTTTAGCTCCGGTGCAGATATTGATGAAAGAATATCAAACTGCAAAAACAATACTGGCCAAAAGTACAAAATGAAGAACTCAAAAATACCTAATGCAAAACTTAGGACAAAGGAAAAATAACCAAACTGCACTAGGCTATGCCCCTGGACTGGGCCCTAGCAGCTCTCTCACTGGGCTGTCAGCATGATGCCTGCCCGAGCATCACTGACTAGCTCTGCCTGCAGTCTCCCCTTTATAGGGGAGGATCCTACCACCCACAGAGAAGCAATTAACCATAAACAGTTTACCTTAATCTGTGTGTGTGTGTGTGTGTGTGTGTGTGTGTGTGTGTGTGTGTGTGTGTGTGTGTGTGTGTGTGTGTGTGTGTGTGTGTGTGTGTGTGTGTGTGTGTGTGTGTGTGTGTGTGTGTGTGTGTGTGTGTGTGTGTGTGTGTGTTAGGGCATTAATGACTTGAGATTTTTCCCAGTCGACTTGTCAGACAGTAAAGTTGAGGTCGTATCGATTTATCGTTTCTGGCGGCGGGGGGGGGGGGGGGGGGGGGGGTGGCGGGGGGGGATTTAACAGGGGCGGGTGGAGGTGCCGCGCGCTCAAATACGGAGCATGTCATATGACACAGTCACAGTGCATGTATGATGTATCATCTATATCAGAGGTTCCCAAACACCGGTGCCGGTCTGCGGGACACGTGGCACTGGTACGCAAGAGGGGAATTCTACGTTTTGCGTCGTTTAAAAATGTCCAATCTTTGGTATCTTTAGCAGCAGCAGCTGTAGGCTATTTTGTGACGATCGCGTTAATGAAACCAAACACTACACGCAGTTCCGGTACAGGATTATTATTTCATGTGAATCATGTCAAAATGAAAAGATGATCCAGGTAAAGTAGTGGTATTGGCACACAGCGCAGCAGCAGCGCAGCACAGCGGCCCGAGAACACAATAAGAGATATAACATTATTATTCTCCTCCTCCTCCTCCTCCTCCACAACTCGATAACGTTCTCATGTTAGTTTGTTACTCATTTTCTGAGCCATGCAAATAAACAACAACCAGCACTGACCGGAGACGGAGAGGTTCATGTGCCCTGCGCGTAAAGCTTAGCCAGAAACAGACAGTCATTGCGTCAGCATGAATGTAGCCTCGGGAACCCAGACGTTATATTTCCAGCACGGAGGTGAGGGGGATATCGTTTGGGGGTAACGTTTGCGTGCTTCTATCTGTTACTTCTCTGACACAGCGCAGTTCAAACAGACTTCAGCCAGTCTCAATAGTGGGACACCGCGCGCTGAGAGCCACATAGCCTACACAGCTGCATTTGGTTTTTAATTAAGGGCGCGTTCTGAATGCAATGCATAATAGGCGAGTGCACTCCAGTGCATATGCAAAGTGAATGAATGACTTCTGTCCGTGACAATAATCAATGCTACAGTTTGAATTCTGTACACACGCACACATAGAGCAAACAATATGATAAATATGAAAGTAAGCCAATCAGGTTTTGCATTCCGTGTCCCACACACACAATCTCATGAAAAAAGGGGGAAAAAAAAGAAAATAAAGCTCAACTTTCGACTCGCGCTGCTGCGAGTCGACTCGTGATAATTTATCGATAAATCGATAAAAAAAGGATGAATGCCCTAGTGTGTGTGTGTGTGTGTGTGTGTGTGTGTGTGAGTGATGCGGATCCTGAAAAGGTTTCCTCTCAGCCGCCCCCTCCCCGAGGCTCTGAGTCAATCTACCGCTGCGGAATGGATCGAGGGGCAATTGTGTTACGTACGTGACATAATTCAGCCCCAGCTCAGCTCCAGTACAACCCGGGTGCGCCACAAACGTGTGAGTAGGAACAAACTTTCCTTCTTGTGGCAGCACAGACGATCGAAAGCGATTCAGATCATTCTAAATGACAGCGAGTACCCCGACCCGCCTCCCTGCCCCAGTGACGTCACGATGGTTAAAAACCACTATGAAAATAAATGTCGCAGCCAGACAATGATCAGTGATCCACTCCCATTACCACCGTGGGAAAATAGCCTACAACCAGTACGGCCCGCTGCCTTTCCCATCACCTCCCACTTTACACCTGATGAAGTAGGGTCTGTTTTGCACAGCCTACCAAATGACAGGGCTAGTGGCATAGATGGGGTAACCTATGAAAGTCTTAAGACTGCACAGTCATGTGAGAAATTAACATCCATCTTTAATGTCTGCCTGGACAATAAGAGAGTGCCCGAATCCTGGAAAGGAGCCATGATTCACCGTATCCCAAAAAAAAGACAATGTACCTGATGATCCATCTACATGGAGAGACATTTCCCTCCTCCCCACCATCTATAAAGTGTTCATGAAATGTATCCTGTCTCGTGTGCTTCCCTGGCTGACAGACAATGGCATCTTGTCACCTAAGCAGAAAGCATACATAAATAGACAGGGGATGAATGAACATGTTTTCTGTCTTAAAACTGGGATCGATGATTTTAAACATGAATCCTGTCAATTATACTCTGTATTCCTGGATTTCCTTGATGCTTTTGGTTCTCTGACCCATAATGTAATGATTAATGCCTTAGAATCAATACATCTACCTGGGGTATTTATTGACATTATTAGGGATGTGTATGAAACATCATTCATACAAGTCATCTGTGGGAAACAGCTGACAGACCAAAACCTCTCCAAGTAGGCATTACAACAGGCTGCCCATGGAGTGCCATTAACTTTGTTCTTGCCATCAATGGGTGGATTAAGTGGTTGTGTGACTGTGCCCCACCCAATGTGCTGTCCCCAAACCCCATCCAGGGTTATGAGGACGACGTACAGTTAGCCTCTCGGGAAGAGAGTGTTATTAAAAACATGCTCGCTAGAACAGATAGATTTCTGGACTGGTCCGGTCTAGAGGCAAAACACACTAAGTGTGCTGTTCTCTACCAGAGGCCTAGTGGTGGCAACCGCTGGTATAAGTCTAAGGCTGACAAAACCCCTGAGTTCACCATCAACTCACAGCCCATACGTGTGTATGACCTACATGAGTCATACAACTACCTAGGGCATAGGTTTAATATTGCAGGGGAATGGAAAGAACAGGTTGAGTACATTACATCTGAGTTTACAGCTAGGCTGAACCTGATTGACACTTCACCACTACCACTGCTGATGAAGTTGGAGGCTATCAGGCAGGTTGCCCTGACTAGAGTACAACACCTCTTCTCCAACGTTCATCTGGCATGTAAAACACTTAGTGATCTAAATGACAGTGTAGTTCACTCTGTGAGGAAGTGGTTCGGGCTCAACACCCACACCACCAGAGACATTATTTTCCAGTCCAAACAGGACGTTGGGTTTGGCGTGCCGAACGTGGAGTGGATATATAACGCCACAAGGCTGGCTCACTTGATAAACATGCTAAACAGTGATGACACGACTGTCAGGGAACTTTCTAGATCTTCTCTGTTTCTAGATATGAAACGGCGTAAAGTGCCGTCCTGGCAGCAGAGGGCGAGCCAAGTTTCCTGGGGCCCAACCTTAAAATGGACTCACATGCTACTGGGTTTGGGGTGTCGTCAGATTGGCCTGACCTCAATGACCTCTGTGTGAGAACTGGAGTATCTCTGTGCTGGGTTCGACCTGACTCTCAATCTGTAGCAGTTTCTGAGGACATTATTACCAGCTGTTCGATCTCAGTAAGGAGTACTGTATACTGTAATTGATACGGAACACCATGTATCACCAGTCAATGCACGGAGGTACCTTATAATGCTACAACAGCAAAAACAACAACAACACTGGACTGGTTTAAAACTACAGGGGAAGCTAGCTTGCCTTCCCGATGCAGACCACACCGTATCTCATACAATATTCAAGAATTATGCAGTCGATGAGGACATAGTCACCTTTACAGTCAAAGCCAGATTACAGGTCCTTCCAACCAGACTCAATCTCTCTCTGTGGTACCCTAACACGTTTCCTCCTCATTGTCTGCACCATGACCACACTCCAGTTACAGAAACACTGTCACATATTCTTAATGGCTGCTATGTATATAAGGGGATGTACATTGCTCGGCACGACAGAATTGTTGACCTATTAGCTAAGGACATAAGTTCATATGTTTCATCATCTGCCAAAATGTATAAGTGTCTCAACTGCCGTGTTCATGCACAATAATGAAAATGATGCTTTTTCAGATGTCACAGCTAATACACCAGATATTGTTGTTGTTGATGAGGACAGTAGAGAAGTGACCATTTTGGAAGTGGCATGTACATTTGACCACAGTATGGAAGAGGCATTCCTTACCAAGGTACCAGCGTATTAAGGATGCTATTATGCAGCTTGGCTACAGATGTAAACTACTTGTGTTCATATTTGGAAGCCTCCACAAATCAGTCGTGAGGGGCCTGCAGATTGCAGGCATGCCCAAGCCGAGAGCTAAGGCATCGGCAAAATTCTGTTCAGTGTCTGCAATATTTGGCAGTCGCCATATATGGAGAAGGCGATGCTTTCTGTACCCGTGATCTGTATCTGAAGCACTTGTTATAGAGTTTTCTCAAGTTTGCGCATCCACTACTGTTTGTGTTCAAGAAGTTTCTTGTAAAATGTGTGTGTGTGTGTGTGTGTGTGTGTGTGTGTGTGTGTGTGTGTGTGTGTGTGTGTGTGTGTGTGTGTGTGTGTGTGTGTGTGTGTGTGTGTGTGTGTGTGTGTGTGTGTGTGTGTGTGTGTGTGTGTGTGTGTGTGTGTGTGTGTGTGTGTGTGTGTGTGTGTGTGTGTGTGTGTGTGCGCGCACGCACGCGCCTCAGGGAGCAGATCCTGCGTGTGAAGGGGGAGGAGGAGGGAATTCCTCTCCTGCTCGTGGGGAACAAGTCGGACCTGGAGGATCGGCGGCAGGTGTCGGCCGACGAGGTGACGAGCCGAGCCGCCGAATGGGCCGTCCAGTACGTGGAGACGTCGGCCAAGACGCGGAGGCGCGCCTGTAGCGGCTCCTATCCGGCAGAAATTTACAACGCTCCAAACTGCTGTCTCAAAAGGGTTTTATTTCCCAAAGTTGACACCGTGAAAACTGTAACACAAAACATACAAATATTCTTTTAAGCACCATGAAATATGCATTTTGAATGTCCTTGTTGTAACTTGGTCAATCATGACTTCCGGATTTATGGTAAACAAACACAATGAAACTTAAACAAACATCAACGGAACGACAACACTTTACAAACAAAGAAACCAACATGTAACGTACCGTGTGCGCCTTCTGCCAATTATTTTAGGAGCTACTCTCGATTCTCTTATATTTATATTTACGGCCACTCTTTGTGGCGTGAGCAGAGATCCTCTCCCCCTGCTACTTAGCTTGAACTGCCTGAGCCAGCTCAGAACGGTGCCATTAATACAGGCTCTTCCTGCACGCCCTCAACACGTCATAATTGACCAGGCACCACACACGGCATGTAAATACAATGTACCCCAGAAATGTACCTCTAATGTTCACATTAGCAATACAAAATAGAATAGAAAATAGATAGAAAATAGTAAAATACAAAATACCCATTGCTGGGACAGTTACAGCGCCCTTTCATATTTACATGTCTATTTCAGCTCTGACACTTATTTCAGACATGCTCTAGTATGTGAAGAGTCTGCCTGTGCTATTAACTTTTTTTTTTTTAAATAAGCTTTTCTCCATTGGTGAAAAGCTGGAGTTTGCGCGATGGCAGCAGGCTCTCAGTCAAATCTGGTCACATATTATATTATAATTATATAATGTATACCATATATTATGATATACATAATGCATATTATGCCAATCACTGTGTTGAGTCAAACTATTTCACCTTTCTATGTTGCCGTATACAGTTCAGCGCTACAATGGCACTGCTTTAAGCACAATCTGTACTTCATAATATATGTATAAAACAGTGGTTCCCAAACTTATTCATGTCCTCAAATTGACACAATTATTTCCCGTGGACCCCCATTTGAAAAGATATGCCAGGGACCCCCATAAGAGAAGATTATTTAAAAGATATGCCAGAGACCCCCATAAGAGATTTTATTCGCAACCCGTTTAATGTCAAGGACCCCCAGTTTGACATGCATTAGTCTACGGACCCCCGTTTAATGGGGTTTCTCTCCCTGGGACCCCCAATTTATATTGTAAAATCAATGTTAATTTAACTCTGAGAGTGTACAAATTTGATGATGTGTCGAGTTGCTTTGCACAATTAGAGAGTACCATTTAGTTCCATGTGTTACACTCTCAGAGTTACAGACCCATAAGGGTTCCATTTGGTTCCTAACTATCATTTAGCTGGGGACCCCCTGGAACTCCCCCAAGGACCCCTGGGGGTCCCCGGACCCCACTTTGGGAACCACAGATTTAAAAGATGGATTTTTGGACGAAACAAAAGTATTTATTGTAAACCAAAAAGTGTAAAGCTTTACATTGCAATGATAGTAATGATTGCTATAGATGTTCAGTTAAAATCTATAGGCTATGTTGTCGGCCACCAACCAACCCCCCATCTGAACCCCCCCCCCCAGAAGCAAAGATATGAGTTAAAAACATTCGCTCTGAAAGGATATATATTCAAAGATTTGCACCACATTTTCTCGATTGATTTTTTCTCCAAAAATAGATCTACAAGCACCGAGTGCCTATGAGCTTGTAGATCTGCTATTTTTCAATAGCTAAAGTGTAACATGATGCTTAAAACACCAAAAGGGGTTCCCGCCCAGAATGGGCCAACCTTAAGTCCAAAGTGTGTAATGAAAAGTGAAGTGTGAGTGAACATCTGTCCACTCTTTGTTGGTGTTAATTTAACCAAAATTGGACCCATCAGGGTTCATTTGGTTCCATTACTACACTCTTCAGAGTTCAAGTATTTGACTGTGAATGTACTGGTGTTTTATTTTTGTATTAGTTGCCGGTGTTTAAATTTCAAAGAAAAGGTTGAACATAAAATGTGTCGTATTGAGTTGTAATTCTGCATAGAATTGGTCTCGACCCAGGATTGTACTTTTTGCTCACGTTGTGCAATATTTATCGTATTGTATTGATGAGAAATCTACCCTGACCATGTTTAGGTCTAATATTGTAATAATAATAATATAGAGTGTATAATGAAAGATGTTCCATAATCATTCATAGCATTAAGGGCCCTTAATGCGTCTAAAGGTGTTTTCAAACGAGCAGTGATTTAAGGCGCCTATACTTCATTTTCAATGAGAACTGCGTTTTTTTGCTTTTTCCTGTACACGCGGAGAAGTCAACGACAAGCGCATTGACGCGGCCGCGGTCCCTACACTTTTTACATGAGGGTCCACCATGTTCAATTCATCATAACATTTAGAGGAGGTAAAAAGGAAAAAACATACTCTAGTCTATAGTGAGGGGAAAAAGGGGGTGGGTGGGTCAGGGTCCATTTTGTTCAACAAATAGCAGATCTACAAACCCCCCAATGCGTTGCATCCGCGACGCCTTGTGCGCTTGTAGATCTGCTATTTTCTACACCGTCATACCACGGTTCATAAATGTACCGATGGAAAGCGTGAAATAATATTATTAAATGTATAAATAAATAATGAATAATATTTTTAATTAGTTGGTTTATAGTTATTTGTTTTCGTTAATTCGTTATTTTTAGTTAGTCAGTTATTTTGCATGTGTTTAATATTATATATAGATAAAACTAATAGGGGAGATAACAGATAATGTATGATGAGACATCTAGATATGTGATATAATGCTCCCGGACTAATAAGAGAGATAACAGATCTACATCTAGATGGATGCTATGTATGTAAATCTAGATAAAATGTGTAGAATGTGATAAAGCTCAAGGACCAATAAGATAATAGAGGGTATATATGCACGTGACATCATCATCATCATAACTGTAAGTTATGCAGGAATGCCCACTGCCCCACTGAGTGGCAAAAAACTACTTTCTGGCCTTGACAGCCCATACATCCAAACAGAAAAGTCCTATTTGATTGCATTAAATTACTTTAAACAACATTAAATTAACTTTGTCACTCAGTCTTCCACTCGATTTGCCATTCACTTTATGCATGTGCATACCCTCTATAAGAGATAACGGGCAAACTTTGATCAATACAATATGGGTCCATTTGGACACGCACGCACACACACACACACACACACACACACACGTTGCTTCGCCACAACAATGACTGTAACATTTAGAACATACACGCAAAATATTTGCCGCCTTGTGGTGACCATGCACGGACACATGCAGAATACACAACTATGCATTCTAGCTGCTGGTGTTTATAACGATACTAATTATATAGCCTAACTATGAAGTTTATAACGATAATAATTATAAAACTATGAATTCTACTGGTGTTTATTTGGGGGTCCTTGACATGAAAAGGTTTGGGAACCACTGCTTTATGGTGTCGTCCACAGTTAACAGTTTTGTTTTGAGTTGTGCTTGAAATGTAGGCTACTGTAATTCTGCAATATGTCAATGTCAAACAATCAATCAGACAGGTCCATTTGGTTCCATTTGTACACTCTCAGAGTTAAATGAACATTGATATTACAATGTAAATGGGGGTCTCAGAGATATAAATGCCATTAAATGGGGGTCCGTAGACTAACGCATGTAAAACCGGGGGTCCTTGAAATGAAACGGGTTGAGAATCACTGCTAGAGCCGTAAATATGGAACCAGTGCTTTGAGCTGCGTGTGTTGCAGAATGCATGGAAAAGTGAGTATTAACGCCATCTGGTGGTGGAATTTTACTGACAGCTGTAGAACTATACTTCTTCCGTACAACAGTGTTTTACAGTCAGTCCGTCAAGTCTGTGTTTAGTCAATTTATCTATCTTCATGGGTATTAATACGTGTTTAAGTGTTTTATTGTTGTTCTAAAAAATAGAAGATTATTTAACATAAACTGTCGATTCAAATAAAGCAAGTTTTACAACAAATAAAGTGTCTTTTTTACGTCATGAAGAGACACAGCTACTAGCTAGCTGCTCAGCTAGCGGCTAGCGGCTAGCTAGTCTTCTGTGACTCGGCACTGCGGCTGCGCAGTCGTCGAAAACAGCCGATGTGTATTTCATCCGTACGACAGTGACGCGCGTCGAAAACGGCATGTCGTTAGCCTCATAGGATAAATGCATAAGTCATTTTTTATGATTTTCGGATAATAAGGAAAAACACATTTTCTCGCAAGTATGTAAGAGTTTTTAATGCAGATTTTTACAATGGTTTCCTGAGGGGTTAACAAAATGTTTTTTACAAAAAGATAAACATGAGAGTCATTCCATAACAAAAAAAAGTGACTTAGGCCATTTTCAAGAAAATAATCTGTGACTTAGGCATTTTTTAATACATGTCTACTAAACACCTGGGGGTCTATTAGAGTGATGTTAACTCCATACTAAACACCTGGGGGTCTATTAGAGTAATGTTAACTCCATACTAAACACCTGGGGGTCTATTAGAGTGATGTTAACTCCATACTAAACACCTGGGGGTCTATTAGAGTGATGTTAACTCCATACTAAACACCTGGGGGTCTATTAGAGTGATGTTACCATACTAAACACCTGGGGGTCTATTAGAGTAATGTTAACTCAATACTAAACACCTGGGGGTCTATTAGAGTAATGTTAACTCCATACTAAACACCTGGGGGTCTATTAGAGTGATGTTAACTCCATACTAAACACCTGGGGGTCTATTAGAGTGATGTTAACTCCATACTAAACACCTGGGGGTCTATTAGAGTGATGTTAACTCCATACTAAACACCTGGGGGTCTATTAGAGTGATGTTAACTCCATACTAAACACCTGGGGGTCTATTAGAGTGATGTTAACTCCATACTAAACACCTGGGGGTCTATTAGAGTGATGTTAACTCCATACTAAACACCTGGGGGTCTATTAGAGTGATGTTAACTCCATACTAAACACCTGGGGGTCTATTAGAGTAATGTTAACTCCATACTAAACACCTGGGGGTCTGTTAGAGTAATGTTAACTCCATACAGAACACCTGGGGGTCTATTAGAGTGATGTTAACTCCATACTAAACACCTGGGGGTCTATTAGAGTAATGTTAACTCCATACTAAACACCTGGGGGTCTGTTAGAGTAATGTTAACTCCATACAGAACACCTGGGGGTCTATTAGAGTGATGTTAACTCCATACTAAACACCTGGGGGTCTATTAGAGTAATGTTAACTCCATACTAAACACCTGGGGGTCTATTAGAGTAATGTTAACTCCATACAGAACACCTGGGGGTATATTAGAGTGATGTTAACTCCATACTAAACACCTGGGGGTCTGTTAGAGTAATGTTAACTCCATACAGAACACCTGGGGGTATATTAGAGTGATGTTAACTCCATACTAAACACCTGGGGGTCTGTTAGAGTAATGTTAACTCCATACAGAACACCTGGGGGTCTATTAGAGTAATGTTAACTCCATACAGAACACCTGGGGGTCTATTAGAGTGATGTTAACTCCATACTAAACACCTGGGGGTCTATTAGAGTAATGTTAACTCCATACTAAACACCTGGGGGTCTGTTAGAGTAATGTTAACTCCATACAGAACACCTGGGGGTCTATTAGAGTGATGTTAACTCCATACTAAACACCTGGGGGTCTATTAGAGTAATGTTAACTCCATACTAAACACCTTGGGGTCTGTTAGAGTAATGTTAACTCCATACAGAACACCTGGGGGTCTATTAGAGTGATGTTAACTCCATACTAAACACCTGGGGGTCTGTTAGAGTAATGTTAACTCCATACTAAACACCTGGGGGTCTGTTAGAGTAATGTTAACTCCATACAGAACACCTGGGGGTCTATTAGAGTGATGTTAACTCCATACTAAACACCTGGGGGTCTATTAGAGTGATGTTAACTCCATACTAAACACCTGGGGGTCTGTTAGAGTAATGTTAACTCCATACAGAACACCTGGGGGTCTATTAGAGTAATGTTAACTCCATACTAAACACCTGGGGGTCTGTTAGAGTAATGTTAACTCCATACTAAACACCTGGGGGTCTGTTAGAGTAATGTTAACTCCATACAGAACACCTGGGGGTCTATTAGAGTGATGTTAACTCCATACTAAACACCTGGGGGTCTATTAGAGTGATGTTAACTCCATACTAAACACCTGGGGGTCTATTAGAGTGATGTTAACTCCATACTAAACACCTGGGGGTCTATTAGAGTAATGTTAACTCCATACTAAACACCTGGGGGTCTATTAGAGTAATGTTAACTCCATACTAAACACCTGGGGGTCTATTAGAGTGATGTTAACTCCATACAGAACACCTGGGGGTCTGTTAGAGTAATGTTAACTCCATACTAAACACCTGGGGGTCTGTTAGAGTAATGTTAACTACATACTAAACACCTGGGGGTCTATTAGAGTGATGTTAACTCCATACTAAACACCTGGGGTCTATTAGAGTAATGTTAACTCCATACAGAACACCTGGGGGTCTATTAGAATAATGTTAACTCCATACTAAACACCTGGGGGTCTATTAGAGTAATGTTAACTCCATACTAAACACCTGGGGGTCTGTTAGAGTAATGTTAACTCCATACTAAACACCTGGGGGTCTATTAGAGTAACTGTTGTTTGCTGTGTATGCAATGTAAAAATGCCCAAGTCACACAAAGTGAGTTAGGCGGCAACGTAAAAATGCTCAAATCACACAAGTGACTTAGGCAGATCATCATTTTTGAAGATTGTGAGCTTTGTGATTGGCTGAGGACATAGGCGATGATCCAGAACGATGCAGCAGCCCCAGGAGATCACCTGTATGCAGAAATCTCAATTTCGCCAAAAAATGACTTAAGCCCCGTTTCCACCGCCCAAGCTAGCTTCTGCTTTGGCTTCGTGGTCCCATGTTATCTCTATGCAGAGCAGCTTTTGAGCTTTGAAGCTTGGAATGAACAGCTTTTTTTTTTTTGCTTTGCTTTCATGCTCACCAAAACTCAACTTGAAAGCTGGAGCTGAACCATAGAGTTATAAAGCCCCGTTCCGACCGGCCAAAGCTGGAAATAAGAGCAAAGCTAAACTCATTTCGAAGCTGCTTTTTTTGAGAAAGTGGGCGTGTACAAGGTACCTGTCACTCAAGCTGGCTTGAGCTGAGAGAAAACAGGCAGTTTAAGCAGATGCGCAATTGGTTTATTGCGTTCATGTAGGCCTATCGATGAACCTCATAGCAAAAGTTGAAAGACAGTAGATAGCCTATGTTTATAGATAGATAAAACACAATCCCCCCCCGTGTGTGTGTGTGTGTGTGTGTGTGTGTGTGTGTGTGTGTGTGTGTGTGGGTGTGTGTGTGTGTGTGTGTGCGCGCGAGAGAGATCAATATAATATTATATCAGTTGAATGATATGCATGCGGACATCCATGATCCTCCGACTGTAAATGATAATGTGAAAAATCTAATTAATTATACATCATTTGGAAGTCCCTGACATGAGAAAAACTGGATTAAACTGATATGAACTAAATGATATGATACTGACCATGACACTGACATGATACTGACCATGATACTGACATGATACTGACCATGATACTGACATGATACTGACCATGATACTGACATGATACTGGCCATGATACTGACATGATACTGACCATGATACTGACATGATACTGGCCATGATACTGACATGATACTGAAAATAAAAATAAGTAAATAAATAAAATAATAAATAAATAAAATAATAAATAAATAAAATAATAAATAAATAAATAGTTGTGAAAGTTATTAATTAATTAAATTAAAGTATGCCTAGCCTACTAGTTGGCACAATGATTTATTTATTTATTTATAATTTTATTTATTTATTATTATTTATTTTTTTATTATTATTTTTTTATTATTATTTATATTAATATAAATATTATTATTTATATATATATATATATATATATTTTTTTTTAATCATGTCAGTATCATGGTCAGTATCATGTCAGTATCATGGTCAGTATCATGTCAGTATCATGTCAGTATCATGTCAGTGTCATGTTAGTATCATGGTCAGTATCATGGTCAGTATCATGGTCAGTATCATGTCAGTATCATGTCAGTATCATGGTAGTATCATGTCAGTATCATGTCAGTATCATGGCCAGTATCATGTCAGTATCATGTCAGTATCATGGTCAGTATCATGGCCAGTATCATGTCAGTATCATGTCAGTATCATGGTCAGTATCATGTCAGTATCATGGCCAGTATCATGTCAGTATCATGTCAGTATCATGGTCAGTATCATGGTCAGTATCATGTCAGTATCATGTCAGTATCATGGTCAGTATCATGTCAGTATCATGTCAGTATCATGTCAGTATCATGTCAGTATCATGTCAGTATCATGGTCAGTATCATGTCAGTATCATGTCAGTATCATGGCCAGTATCATGTCAGTGTCATGGTCAGTATCATATAATTTAGTTCATATCAGTTTAATCCAGTTTTTCTCATGTCAGGGACTTCCAAATGATGTATAATTAATTAGATTTTTCACATTATCATTTACAGTCGGAGGATCATGGATGTCCGCATGCATATCATTCAGCTGATTATTATTATAATATTATAATTATAATATTATATTGATCTCTCTCGCGCACGAGGGGTGAATGAGTCTTTCGACATCAGACCATTCCTATAATTGTACATTTATTATGAGTCTCTCAATCCAGTATACCTTTGAGTACATTTGTGGTGAATTTATCCCCATTTTTACTTGAAGGTTTTTAACATGATTTTAACTCTTGCAGTAGTACAGTGTGCATGCCCCACACTTTATTATGTTTAGGCACTCACCTGTTGTACTATTTGTATCTCACATGTTCTCTTCCTTATCTGTAGGTTGTCGGATGATGTACTCTGATGGAGTGCCCCTCCTGAAGAACTACTAGTCCTCATCCTCATTTGTTCTCAGCATCGGACACAATTGGTGATAATTAAAGTAATGGTCTCAGCTTCCTCACTAGGAGCTTTGGGACTTTATCCCTTTTTTATTTTCAACACCAAACAATTAATAAATGAGTCATCTGGAATTTCAAATTAGATTTTTGTTATCCATGACAATCTTTTTGTGTCCTATCCTGAAATCAATGTGTATTATTGTGCTTAAATATTGCATATTGTGTACACATTCTGTACCTGTTGTATTTTTGTATTTGTGTATATTTAAACCTGTCATGTTTATTATTATTATTGTGACATTGTAAACTGGCTAATTGGTTTGGGCTTAGGTGGCATGAGTCACCACCCATCGTTAGAGCCAATCAGTTGTACCCCTTCCTGTATATAGGTACACACCCATTCCCTGTCACACTATTCCTGAAGAAGATCCTAAGGGATCGAAACGTTGAATCAAATAAACCAGTGGAGCTGAGTTTTTCATACCAGTGATGTAATGTAATGAGCACATGCACCCACAGGGCGTCGCTGTTTTACCGTAAACCTCCGCAGACAGACAGAAGCGCACAGTGGAGTAGGAACTGTAGAGACGGAACCGATCTGTTCAAAGTGTTTGTTTCCGCCCGGGCGGCCTCTTATACGCTCCACACCGGATGTTTTCATTCTGAGCATGCTGACCGTCCATAGAGTATACTCTAAGGCCCCTTTTCCACTAGCAAGGTGGAACCAGAACTTTCCAGAACCTGAACCTATTTTTTTAGTTCTGGGTTTGTTTCCACAGCGCACAGCGCACAGCGCGGTACGGCACGGTTTCAGACCAGGTTCTCAGAACCTTTTTTCGGCCCTGCTTTTGAGGTAGTACTAAGGCCCCTTTTCCACTATGGGGTGGAACCAGAACCAGAACCAGAACTTTCCAGGACCCAGAACTACCAAGAACCATGTGTAGTTCCAGAACCAAGTTCTGCTTCCGTTTCCATATAACCAGAACCCAGAACCTGTTAAGTCTGCCCCCCCCCCCCCTATTCCCCCACTGCTGAGTAGCTTGGCCGGCAGGGCCCCCTCCCCCTTGGCACGGCCGGGGGGGTCCCGGAATACAGAGATATTCATGTTTAAATAATGACTGGTTATTATTCAACAGTGGTGGAAAGTAGCTATGTATATAGTATTGTACTTAAATAAATTTCGGCCATTTGAAAATAGACAAACTACAAGCTCGATGAGACACGTGAGCTTGTAGATTGTCTATTTTCAAATTTATTTGCTTTATTGTACCTTTTTAAACCAATAATATGAACATATTTTTATATGCCACATGTGCCACAGCTGTGGCAGCCACATGCCACAGCTGTCACATATATTTCTTATACATAATAGATATACTGTATATGAACATACTGTAGTTTATATGAACATGGATATATGCAGAATACATTATATATAGGCTATATTTGCCGATATGGATTTCCTTTCCATGTGGGGAGTGGGACAACAGTAAAACACCCGTTTTAAATGCATTCGACCAGTTGTTCTTTACCTGTCTACAATATTTTGCTTAAACTGCAAGAGAAAAATATATCTCATATGGGCTATAGCTCATATGATGATAAATGATAACCCACCTTTTGAATATAGCATTTAACATTGTGTGGGTTGCAAATATAGTGCCTCTTGAGCAGATTGAGCAAATTGTGCCATAACATCCAGTCCAGTTGTAATGTCAATATCAAGAAATGTGCAAATACAAATCATTTAACCGTTGTGCTAGTTGAATTTAATTCTTCCAATGTGTAGTATTGTGTACTGTATTGTACTGTATTGTAGCACATTTCTAGTAATGATATGCCTAATGCCTTGCCCTGAAAAAGAAAGAAAATTCTGTTCTGGCAATTTAGAATAGATTATATGGCGCTCTCGCGCGCGAGCACACGCACGCAAACACATACACGCACGCAAACGCAAACACATACACACACACACACACATCTGCAGTTAGCCTAGCTGTTAGCTGTAGTGTAGAACAACAACTGCAAGCAAACAACTCGTCGCGACAGCTTTATGGCTCTCTCTCTCTCTCCCTCACGCACACACAAGCTCTGTCTCTCCCTCTCTCGTGGCCATAGTGTTTCTGTGTGCTTTTCCAGGTTATTTTTATGTGTGTCCGCTGTCGCTGTGTCGCACTTAGGAGTTTAAAATGTGCGCTGTTGTGTTGTGTGCGCTTCTCCTCGCTCCGGTCTCCTCAGATGCTCAGAGTGCTGTCACCTCAGCTCGACCAATCGAGAGCAGCAGCGCTGCTGGCCCCGCCCATAGGTTCCCAGAACTCAGCGTTAGTACTACCTCAAAAGCAGGGCCGAAAAAAGGTTCTGAGAACCTGGTCTGAAACCGTGCCGTACCGCGCTGTGCGCTGTGGAAACAAACCCAGAACTAAAAAAAATAGGTTCAGGTTCTGGATAGTTCTGGTTCCACCCCATAGTGGAAAAGGGGCCTAACACTGAGTTCTGGGAACCTATGGGCGGGGCCAGCAGCACTGCTGCTTTCGATTGGTCGAGCTGAGGTGACAGCACCCTGAGCACTGAGGAGACCGGAGCAGGGAGAAGCGCACACAACACAACAGCGCACATTTTAAACTCCTAAGTGCGACACAGCGACAGCGGACACACAGAAAAATAACCTGGAAAAGCACACAGAAACACTATTATATATGGCCACGAGAGAGGGAGAGACAGAGCTTGTGTGTGCGTGAGGGAGAGAGAGAGAGCCATAAAGCTGTCGCGACGAGTTGTTTGCTTGCAGTTGTTGTTCTACACTACAGCAGCTAGGCTAACTGCAGATAGGGGTGTGTGTGCGTGTGCGTGTGTGTGTATGCGTGCGTGTGTCGTGTGTGTATGTGTTTGCGTGCGTGTATGTGTTTGCGTGTGTGTGCTCGCGCGCGAGAGCGCCATATGATCTATTCTAAATTGCACGGTCTGGGAAGAACCTGTTAAACAAGAGAATACCAGCACTCACGGAACTGTCCTTAAAGGAACTTTATTGTTTCGATTTCACAGAGTATAATTTTTCAGTTCCTTGTTCCTTGTATATATATATTTTTTACCTTCCTTGTCTGGTTAAATGTGGTAATGTGTAAAAAGGCTGAGTCACACTTGTTGTTCACAGCGCACACCTGACAAAAGACTTAACAGGTTCTTGAAAGTTCTGGGTTCTGGTTATATGGAGCAGAACTTGGTTCTGGAACTTCACAGGTTCCTGGTAGTTCTGGGATCTGGAAAGTTCTAGTTCTGGTTCTTGTTCCACCCTAGCCCCTTTCGGGACCCTACGTAAAACTTTTTTGATATTTTGTTGAGTTTTACGTTGGGTCCCTGCTCACTACTGTATTTTCGTATGGAAATTCCTAAATGCGGATGTGGAGATTCTCTCTAAAATAGGACCCGCGGCATGTGACGCCATTATTTTCCTTGAGTTATTCTGAAATCGGTAACTTTAAGTAGCTATACATCCAGCTGCGAATATCTCCTGTGGCGCGGAAGCCGTTAAGTATTTTTAATCTTTGTTTGACCGATTTGGTCGCTTTATTTCTTCTTGTTTGTTTACCGTTTATTGTACCGCCTCCCGGTGTGCGGTTGGCTTGTGAGGCTACGTCCCTGCCTCTGATCTGCTGTGTCATAGCTATAGCGCCACTAGCTAGCCAGATAGGCGGTACAATGAGGTGTCAATAAACAAGGAAGGAAAAGAAGAATCCAAGCTTCCAAATCGGGCAAACATATATTAAAAATACTTAACGGCTTCCGCGCCACAGGAGATATTCGCAAAGGTATGTATGTGTACTTATACTTTACATATTCAGAAAGCCTCATACTGAAGAATATCGTCAAAGAGCGCGGGGAGGCGTTTTAACATGTAAACATGAGCCAGTAAATGTTTTAATCAGGTGGCATGGACGACGTGGAACAGGACCCAATGCACTGGGTCGAACAAATGTCAGAAACTTCAGTAGCATTTGGGTTCTGCTTGGAGGGCTAGTTCCACCCCATAGTGGAAAAGAGGCCTATGGCTCCGTCTATTATTATTGTGGTAATTTTGCTGCTCATAATAAATTATACAGTAGCAGGAACTATGTTACATATATTGAACCGAGCCGTCTTGTCTGAACGAGCGGGTCCATTTGCTTCCATTGCCAAAGTTAAATTACGTTACATGTCTGAGTGTCTCTACAGCCGCAGCGAAACGGACCAACCAACCAACTGTTCTGAGACTGGAACAACTTAAGGTCAGTTTACACCTTTTTGATGAATTGAAAAATGTGGACCCTCTTGTAAACAAGTGTAATGCTTTATTACACTAAGGTGAACTTATATAGGTAGGTGATGATGGTGACATGGCGATGTTAAAAACAAATCTGTAGGCTTATTAAACAGCCGTTTTGGAAATCGGTGTGATGAATGAGATTTCAAGTTGATCTATATACACCGGTACTTAAATCAATCAAAAACAATACAAAACTGAGAAATTCATTCACACACACACACACACCCTCACACACACACACACACACACACACACACACACACACACACACACAAATCTGGTTTCAGAACATCCCACTCCACTGACACATGCCTCCTCTATTTGAGCGACCACATCAAACACGAGGTGGACGCTGGAAAATACTGCGGCATGGTCATGCTGGACCTCCAAAAGGCTTTTGACACCGTGAACCACTCCATACTGGTTAACAAGCTTAAAGCTATTGGTTTTGATAGCACATCAGTGAGCTGGATGCAATCCTACCTGGAGGGGAGAGAACAGATGGTGGAGGTGAACGGAACACTGTCCCCTCCCCTCCCAGTGAGCTGTGGCGTCCCACAAGGAAGCATACTAGGGCCTTTACTGTTCCTAATATATGTTAATGACATGACTTCAGCTTGTGACTGCAACTTGTTCCTGTTCGCAGATGACTCAGCACTGCTGGTCTCGGACAGGAACAAACTGCAGGTTGAAAAGACCCTCAGCTCTGAACTCGGTAGAATCTGCACCTGGCTCGCTGATAACAAACTATCCTTACACCTGGGAAAAACTGAATCCATCCTCTTCGGATCAAATAGTAATCTCAGCAAGGCAGATGGCTTCTTGGTTAGAGTGGGTGACAATATTATCACACGAAAAGATCAAATTACCTACCTAGGTTCCATCCTGGAGGCCAATCTTTCCGGTGATAAGATGGCCACCAACGTAATCAAAAAAGTAAATCAAAGAACAAGATTCCTTTACAGGATCTCCTCACTGGTCAGCAAAAACACCTTGAAGACCTTAACAGGAGCCCTCGTACAAGGTTTCTTTGACTATGCATCCACCTCTTGGTACCACAGCACCTCAAAGGCCCTTAAAACAAGGCTCCAGACCTCCCAAAACAAACTGGTCAGGCTCCTACTTGGCCTCACCCCCCGAACCCACCTCACCCCTGCCCACTTTGACAGGCTGGGATGGCTTAGGGTCGTCGACAGAGTACAGCATCTTGCAATGGGTCTGGTCCACAAGATTCGATACACCACCAAGATACCCATGGCATGTACCTGTCTAAATACTTCCTTAATGTAAACGAAGTCCACACCCACAACACCAGAGGGAGTGCAACAAACCATGTACAACCCAGATTCGGCACAAACAAGGGACTAAATTCTTTTCGCTCCTATGCCACCAAAATGTGGAACGCCCTACCAACAGTCATTAAGACATGTGAATCCCTTGACTCCTTAAAAACCGCTCTCAAAGGGCACCTACGGATGGCTGCAATTCGAAACTGGCCTCTGTAAAATCTGAATCCCCCCCACCCCCCCCACCCCATTTTCCCTCACTGTATATTGTATCTTTTCCCTTTTTTGCTTCCCATATGATGAATTTAGCTACATAGAAATGTCTATTTGTATGTCTCTAAAAGTTTGTATGTCTTTAAATGTTTTGATGAATTGAACAATGTGGACCCTGTTGTAAACAAGTGTAATGCTTAATTGGGTCGTCCACTCACAGTTGACAGTCTTTGTATTGAGTTTGTGCTTAAAATGTACTGTAAATTCTACAAACTGTTAATAAATATTTCAATCAATCAAAAAACACACACACACACACACACACACACACACACACACACACACACAGAGAGACCATTCCGTTCAGTTTACACCAAAATACTCCACTTTATCTCTGAATGAGTCACATGTTCAGTCAGTGGCTTTGGCAATGTAAATGTATGTTGTCTCATGCCAATAAAGCCCTTTGAATTGAATTGAATTGACTGAATGAACAGTGATTGAATTATCTATCATCTCTGAGTGTGAAATGAATACAGTATGTTCTGTCAACAATGAGTAGTAGCCTATGAATGATTATACAGACTATATATATATATGTGTGTGTGTGTGTATGACTATGCGTTACCTCAGTCTGAGCAAGTAGGGCATTTTATTTATATACCACCTTTCACACATTCAAACAAAGTACAGTACAGCTCATTTAAAGCCCAGATTATATCAGGCTATCTATCAAGCCTAGTTGATACTAGACTAGCAGCAATTTGCAACTCTAGATTTTTTTATAATGGGATGAATCTAGAGTTGCAATACCTTCCATTGACTCCCCATTCATCCAATTTGCGTTTGCGATCTGCTTGTATTAAACGACGTTAAACTCACTAACATTGCAGCTGTAGGGAAAGCTTGAATTATCCTCTTTCAATCTGCTGAGCTTTTGTTTAAAGGACCTATAACATTAAATTAAACTTTTTCAATTCATTTTGTGTTTTTGGGGCTCCCATATGTGTTTTCTATCCCCACAAATAACCAATTTTGAACAATCAGGCTTTCATATCATATTGGTGCTTTAATGGAAATTGCTCTCAGGAACAGCTCAACTGATTTTGTCCTCATTGTGATGTCATCAATGTCACCCTACTTTGTATAATTCCTCCTCTTCTTCAGTCTTCAGTTCCAAATTTGCATTTCCACTTTGTTTACAATGTCCACCATTGTTGATTTTCCAAGCTAGCATGGAATGGAAACAAGCCTGGTTTTATCTAGCATCAGTATTATAATGACTCAAATATTAAATAATCTGCATATCAGCACCCCCACCATCTCAGGACATTACTGTACTGCAGCTAAAACTGCTTTCAAAGTCCAGAAAGAAATGACAAGGACTGTTTATATCAGAGTGGTGATTGAGGCTCAAACCATTAGAAATAACTTTGAGGGACATAGACAATATGATATTAAATATTAAAAGCGGTTTTAAAATGCATGTTATTTGCGCTTTAATAAAAATCCACCCGTAGACATGTTGTTATGAGCTACTTTCTGTCAAGACATTCTTTGCAGGTGATTATTTTTGTGTTGCAGTTTGGAAACACTCGTTTTTTTGTAACGGGTTGCGCTGCTGCCTCCTGCATTATGTGCAAATTCGAAACAGGTGGTACGCAAGGGTGACTTTGACGTGCACTTCCAAACTCCTGCACAGAATTTCTTGACGGAAAGTATTTTTGTACACTGTCTTACTGTCCTGCTGTCTCTCCTCCTGCAGATAAACCAAGATGGGAGCGTACAAATACATGCAGGAGTTGTGGCGCAAGAAGCAGTCGGACGTGATGCGTTTCCTGCTGCAGTACCGCCAGTACTCTACAGAGATCCCCGACCCACCAGGCCCGACAAGGACCGCAGGCTGGCATACAAGGCCTAGCAGGGTGAGTGTTTACTGGGTCTGTAGGCTGGGATACAAGGCCTAGCAGGGTGAGTGTTTACTGGGTCTGTAGGCTGGGATAGAAGGCCTAGCAGGGTGAGTGTTTACTGGGTCTGTATGCTGGGCTACAAGGCCTAGCAGGGTGAGTGTTTACTGGGTCTGTAGTCTGGGCTACAATGCCTAGCAGGGTGAGTGTTTACTGGGTACTTAAGGACTGTAGGCTGGACACTTACAGCTCCTTTGAACCCATTAATGACGGGAACCCCTTTTGGTGTTTTAAGGATTATATTATAATTTAGCTATTGAAAAATAGCAGATCTACAAGCTCATAGTGCGACACCGCGCTATGAGGTTGGGGTCCCTGGAGCGACATCTTTTCAGATCGGGGTCTGAAAGACTCACCGCTGAGGTGAGTCTGACCCTAACCTGGGATAGTGTACAGTAGTAGTGTGGACGTACACACAGCCTGCAGTCCACCGCTGAGGTGAGTCTGACCCTAACCTGGGATAGTGTAAAGTAGTAGTGTGGACGTAATAATAATAATAATAATAATAGCTCAAATTTATATAGCGCTTTTCTAGATACCCAAAGCGCTTTACATAGGAACACTAGGAACAGACTTTATTAAGAAAAAGAAAAAAAACAAAGCAAAACATAACAGATACGACAACAGTACAGGGTACAGTACATTGGCCCCCTTCAGTCTGCATACCAGGTGGACATTGGGTTTGATGATGTCATCTATTCTACATGCTAAACAATGCATTCACACACTTTGACACCCAGGGCAATACAGTTAGAATCATGCTTTTTTAAACTTCTCCAGTGTCTTCAAAACTATCCGGTCACAACTGCTTGCAGAAGCTTGTGTTGAAGGGGGGGGGGGGGGGGGCATGGTTTGGTGGCATGGATCTAAGAATCTCTGGGGCAGACTGCAGTATGTGAGACTGCAGGGTTGTCTGTTCGGAGGTGCTGGTGTACATCACAGGCACTCCCCAGGGCTCAGTGCTGTCACCTTTCCTGCTCACCCTATAGACATCTGACATCCGCTTCAACTACAAGACATGCAGTGGTCAGCTGCATCCCTCCATCTCAGGGCACAGCACTGTGTGTATGTTTCAGTGTGCTGGGTGCCATTTACGTTAGTTGAAGCGTTTATTTTTTTTACAAATGTGCTACATTTCATGATCTAGATTAACGTATGAGTAAACTAAGGCACCAGTACTTGTTTTAGATGTTAGGTATATGTATTTATGACATTTGAGAAATATTTTGTGTTGCCGAAATCAATATAACACATTTTACAAGCAAAAACAGCAGCACTGTGTTCTATTCCAACAGGCTACGTCATTAGCGTATGTTTACGTCATTAGCATATCTTTTTTTGTTTCAACAGGCTACGTCATCTATCGTATCCGTGTGTGCCGTGATGGTCGTGAACGCCCCGTACCGAAGGGAGCCACCTACGGCAAGCCCGTTCACCACGGAGTCAACCAGATCAAGTTCGCCCTGCAGCCTGCAGTCCACCGCTGAGGTGAGTCTGACCCTAACCTGGGATAGTGTACAGTAGTAGTGTGGACGTACACACAGCCTGCAGTCCACCGCTGAGGTGAGTCTGACCCTAACCTGGGATAGTGTACAGTAGTAGTGTGGACGTACACACAGCCTGCAGTCCACCGCTGAGTTGAGTCGGATCAAAGTTAAATCTGTACATCGAAATGGGAAAGAGACTTTGGACACTCCCACTGCAAGCTTTGGTCATTAAAACATTTTTCTCATACTCTGTTTTGTGAGGAAACTAGACAAGACAAACTGAAAGTTTTATTATGGTTATTTTATCAGTATGTGACGTAAAGCCTGTTGTAGTCGATTCAATGTTAATGTTGTGCATGGGAAGGTGTTGTAGGGCACAGCCTGTTGTTTCACCTGGGCATAGGCAGGGAATCGGGGCACAGCCTATTTGGGGATACCACTCTGTCTCAGGTGCACAGCTGCAGGGAAATGGGGACGCCAAGGGAAGCCAACTCCATAACATTGGAAGGATTAGACCCTTCCTCACCCAGGAGTCAGCCCAGCTCCTCATCCAGACATCAGTCAGGTCAAAACCTGACTATTGTAACGCCCTCCTTACTGGCCTACCGGCATGCACACTTAAGCCTCTCCAATTGATCCAGAATGCCACAACACGCTTGGTCTTCAACGAGCCAGAATTCTCACATGTCACTCCCTTTCTCCGCTCCCTCCATTGGCTCCCGGTCGCTGCCCCTCCCCCTTCTCCGCTCCCTCCATTGGCTCCCGGTCGCTGCCCCTCCCCCTTCTCCTCTCCCTCCATTGGCTCCCGGTCGCTGCCATCAACATAATGCATAATGTGATTTCTAGGTTGTCCATCATGGGAACGGACCAGATCCCTGCGAGGATCAGATAGCTGAGAGAGGAAGGTAACTATTACCCTAAACACTAACCCCTAAACCTAACCCTAACCTCTTTTTATTGAATCTTTCACTGATGGACATCTCAGGGGCAGGTACTGTAGACACAGTAATGATCATCATCTCAGATCCCATTCCTTAAGTAACATGACATATTAAAGCTAATACAAAAGATTCTATTTTTGAGGGGCGCTGGCCCCTCCTATGTTTAATTTAATTAAGTTTGTCTTGTCTAGACAAACATTCAAAACGCCATTGACAATGGACAGAGTTTAATGTTTGTCTTGTCCATTGACAATGGACAGAGTTTAATGTTTGTTTTGTCACTAACACAAACATTAAATGCCATTAACACCCGAGCGGCAAGAGTTCTCCGTCCTATCAATTAGTAACACTCGTCGCCCAGGACTGAGATTAATAAAAGGACGGTGATGTATTGATATCAAAACCGATCGCATCGCTCCACAGGCTGGCGTGAATCTAAATCTAAATAATTCCGTCCAATTCCAAGCAAAGATTATGTGTTAGACGGCCCACCGCTAGTCGCGTTAGAATTAATCATACCTCCCGTTGTTGTCGATCTACAGTATGTCAATGGTGCTCAACTTTTTTCATGTCAAGGACCTCCAGAATTATCTGTATTTGGCCGCGGGACCCCTATCTGTTCCAGAGACCCCTCAGAAGCAAAGATTGAAGTTAAAAACGTCCACTGGGAAAGAATATATATTCAAAGATTCACGCCACATTTTCACGATTTTTCTACAAGCTCGTATTGCGGCACTTGCCGCACTATGAGCTTGTAGATCTGCTATTTTTCAATAGCTAAAGTATAACATAATCCCAAAAGGGGTTTCCGTCCTGAATGGGTTAATGGAATAAATACCCCCGGGCGTTTAACTTAACAATGAACAGTGTCTGTTTTGTCTGTCACTGAGCAAATCGGCATATACATTTTATGTTATGATAAACATTGCGATGCTGCCTTATCAGAGTTGGTGTTGTGACTTTATATATTGTCAGTTACTTGCATTAGAGGGGGAGAGGTGGAGTTAGCTGCTTTAGCAGACAGTTTGAGAGGGGGAGAGGTGGAGTTAGCTGCTTTAGCAGACAGTTTGAGAGGGGGAGAGGTGGAGTTAGCTGCTTTAGCAGACAGTTTGAGAGGGGGAGAGGTGGAGTTAGCTGCTTTAGCAGACAGTTTGAGAGGGGGAGAGGTGGAGTTAGCTGCTTTAGCAGACAGTTTGAGAGGGGGAGAGGTGGAGCTAACTTTCTGTTTCTATATCTCAGACACGAGGAGCTGCCATGTGGATGAAACGGCAGACGCAGGACATCGACTCTGCTTCGGACACAGAGAGCAAAGACCTGCAGCCGCCGTCTGCGTCTGTGAGCCATCACCAACACCACTGAGGGGAGGAGATTGTGTTTTCAGCCAGGTTGGCATTTAATGCTCCTCCCACCTCCGGTGAACTCACATTTCTGACGATGAGGCACAAGAACACTTTCTTCACTATATGAGTATATTTATTGGTTTTACACTTGGGTGACTTTGTGAGTGTGTGTTAGTGTTTCTCGCTTATCAAATCAAGGAGACAACAAGAGAAACAAGACTACAGATGTAGTAATGCCCCATTTAGACTGCAGTCACATCCAGTCAAATCTGATTCAAATCTGATCGACCGTTCACACTGCATCTGCAAGTGACCAGATGGGATCTGTCACAGATCTGTGTTCAGATTGGCAGCTGAATCCAGTCTGAATCAGATCTGTGCCAGATTCAGATTGGAATGCGATCTGTTTAAATAAGTGACTCTAAACACAAACAAGTCACATGGAATCAGATTTATTTTGCGTTCAGACTGAGACTGATCTCCTGAATGAGATTTGAATCAGACCACCTCTGAATGTGGCTCAAGTCACATTTGTAAAAAATTGTGTTTAGACTTAATGTAATCTAATCGGATTCCAGTCTGGATGTTTCACAGATCTGATTCAGATTTGTTTCTTCTCAAAAACGTTTGAAGCGCAATTTGAAGCGCCTCTTTGTTAGAGGTTTGGCTTGTGTTAACAACCTCATGATGTTAACTCCAAGTGTTGGTGAGATTCATACCTCCAAATATAGTTGCTCTGTAGATTTATTTTTAAATTCTCTCAGTGCTCAATATTTCATGTCAAGGACCCCCAGAATTATGAGTATTTGGCCGCCGACCCCCATCTGAAAATATGTTGTTCCAGAGACCTCCCCAGAATTGATTGATTGAAATATTTATTAACAGTTTGCAGAATTATAGTACATTTCAAGCACAAACTCAAGACAAAGACTGTTAACTGTGAGTGGATGACCCAATTAAGCATTACGCTTGTTTACAACAGGGTCCACCATGTTCAATTCATCAAAACATTTAGAGACGTACAAATAGACACTTCTATTTCAGCTATGAACATTTGTTATTTTAAATAATAAATGTTTTATTTATTTAAATAAAATAAATATTTTATTGTTGAATTAAAGAATATAACATTATTTAAATAAATAATGAGCATTTTTAAGCATAAGATAAATTGGGCTACAGTACCGTTCAGTGACAAGCACTTTGTTATTCTATTTTGCTTTCCATTCAGTCTTTTGTCGAAGCACTTCAATCTATATTTGCTTCATATTTAATATTGTAAGGCAGTGATTCTCCACCAGTGGTCCGTGAGGTGGTTCCAGGTGGTCCCCAGCTAACCCTAATGGGACTGATCGAGGGTAGCTACTGGGACGTAAGTCGGGACTTGATCACCCCGGCTGGGTCACCTGAGTGATGTGATCAAACTAGCAATAGAATACTAGCAATAGAATCTCAGTTAAATGTAATAAAAGCAACCTTAATGCCTCAAATCTGTGATCTCTTCAGCTGGTCGGCCTAAAACATCATTACATCTTTAGATTTAGTTATGCTTTATTCCATACATCTGGCCCTGATGACCTTTGAACTCTGACCTTTACAGGTGTATAAGAAGCTTTGCCACACCCACCTGTCCCTGACGACCTTTGACATGGTAACGAATTCTAAATCAATAAAAATGTCTGAAACCCCGACTTCACTTCCTGCTGTCTTCTTTGGTGTTAGTGGGGTTCCGTCTCCATGTTAAATTTAGTTGTCATTTACAACTCATGTAAAAGTTTCACTTTCAGTACTAATTTGAAGGTGAGGGTCTATAGAACCATTTTGGTTCGAGTGGCAATCACCAAAATAAAATAATTGGCCTATAGGGGGCGTAGTCAGGTGCCAACCCCCATCAGCGCTACCAAAATATGTAAACTGTTGTAACTTTTGATTAAATTATCCAATCTGAACATATGATATATGTATGGATTCACAATCAGGAGTAGCATTTGGTACTTAAACCTTATTACACATATAATATTTATTTCCACCCAGTATTGGTGTATATCCACAAAAACAGCAGGAAAAACGAGCTAAAAACTAGTAATGGGGTCCCTAGACAGACCGTCATTTACAACTCAACAAAAGTTTAACTTTCACTTCTAATTTGTAGATAATGACGTATAGAGCCATTTTAGTTTGAGTGGCAAGTCTACAAATTAAAGAAATATATATTTTTGCCAAATTTCCAAAATGGCCAAAATCGGAAATTATGTTTATTTGAAAGATGTCTTAATTTTCTTATTGCTGTTTCTTCTTTGTTTTTCTTGCTATATCAAGTTAATCCTGTGTGAGGAATCAACTGGATTTCAAATATTAATGTTTTGAATAATCTGATATAGAAACAAAATAAAGATGGCTGCCAATGTACATTGAATTACTACATTACGCCTAACTTCTATCCTGTTGAACCTAGAATGCTGATGTTGGTGCCTATACCTATGTTATCATGAATGACTAATTGTATAAAAACAAAATACATATAATAGGACAATATATAATATTTCACAAAAATGAGACAATGCAGTACATATGTGTGGAACTAAAGTTAGATATTGGAATATAATACACCACTCCTGTGTTATATTTGTTTATTTTATTTTATTACTTATACTATGTACTGCCACTATAGGGGGCAGAGTAGCAGGTGTGTCTTAATTGTTCAGACTTGGTAGCTTGTTAGTTATAATACTAAGCATACTGCAGAAGACCATGAGCTGCACTGATTGCTCTCTTGTGGTATTGATATTTTGAAGGTGAGCAAAAAAGTTAAACATGTCATGAAGGATCCTAAAGTGTTTTCTATGAATATGGATAGTCATGGAGTGCCACGATACGGTCTTCTCCCAGCGCAACTGCCTTGTCGTTTATCTCTTGGGTGAGTTCTACCTTTTGGAATGAATGGTCTGCTGCAAGTGTTTCTTCACCACAAAAGAGACATTTATTACGATTAACAGGTGCACCAGTCCGGCATGATCTTCTTGCCAATGCCACAGCACATCCGGAGGCGGCGGCGTGAGAGGGCACGCAAACGTGCTGCTTTCATCGCTAACCTCTTCAAGTTCACCAAGGATTTGCTGGGGCAGAAGCGCAGTGGCAAACTGGCCTCCTCGCAGGAAGACATAGACCAACATCTGAAGCAGACGTACAGCGACCCTGCAAGAGAGCAGGAGTTGGGAGAGTGCAACAACCTCATAGAACCCCCTGAACCAGATGTGCAGTTCGACATGTCGGAGAGGAGGGTCAGCAACCACCTCCGGAGATGGCTCGGACTACCAAGGAGCCTGAGCAGCATTGCACTCTACGGAAACACCAACAAACTGCAACTGCCTTTCAAATCCCTGGAGGAGGAATTCAAGGTAACTAGAGCCAGAGAAGTGGTTCAGTACAGGGACTCAAGTGATCCGAAGGTGGCTAAAGCAGGGATCCAAGTGAGGACTGGCAGGAAATGGAGGGCAGAGGAAGCAGTTCAAGAGGTAGAGGCAAGGCTGCACCACAGGTGCATGGTGGGCGTGGTCACACGAGGCCGAGCAGGGCTAGGTTCCTTTCCGAGTCCCCAAATGAACACCAGGGGGAAGGAAAGGCGACGCCTTGTTCAGGATGAGGTGAGAGCTGCAGTGGAGGAGACCAGAACCTGCAAGGCTGTGGGACTGAAGCAACAGGGAGCTTGGACGAGATGGGAGAATGCGGTTGAGAGGAAAGTGACCTGGGCAGAGCTTTGGAAAGCTGAGCCTCACCGCATCAAATTTCTCATCATGGCAGTGTATGACGTGCTTCCAAGCCCGTCAAACCTGCACATATGGGGCATAGCAGAGACACCAGCATGCCCACTGTGTTCCAAGCGAGGGACCCTGGAACACATCCTCAGTTGCTGTACAAGGGCACTTGGAGATGGACGGTACTAGGGCTGACCTCGATTAGTCGAATAGTCGACTAATCGATCGGAACGGGTCTCAGTCGACTGACCACCTCATAGTCGACTAAAAAAAAAAAAAAAAATTGTATATAAAAATACAATATTTACAAAAATATACAAAAATATTGTATTATTCCACTAGGTCTGTGGGGGACATAAACACATTTGAACATTCTGACTGTTCAAATCTCCAATGTGCATCTGGAGTGTGTCTGCCTGTGTGGCAATGTGCCACTGCCTGTGACTTGAATCGCACAGTGTGCTGGCCTGATAGACTCCAGAATCTCAATCTCACCTGCTGTGCTCAATCTGGCTAATGACAAGCCTCTCAGTTGTTAAAAAGAAAGATTTGAACAGTCAGAATGTTCAAATGTGTTTATGTCCCCCACAGACCTAGTGGAATAATACAATATTTTTGTATATTTTTGTAAATATTGTATTTTTATATACAATTTTTTTGGGGCATTTTTTTGCTTAGTCGACTATTAGTCGACTAACAGCTAATTTATTCATCTATCAGTCGACTATACAAATCCTTAGTCGGGGACAGCCCTAGACGGTACAGGTGGAGGCATGACCAAGTCCTTAAGACCATTGCTGAAGCCATCAGCACAGGACTGGAGTGGTCAAAGCAGGTCCGACCATCTTGTCAGAGCTGGGGACAAGCCAACTCCTGTCAGAAGAACAACATCTGCAGGCATCCTGATGTCTGCAAGAGACTGGCAGTTGTTGGTGGATCTTGAACATCAGCTGAAGTTCCCCAGCCATATTGTAGTCACCACCCTGTGACCAGACATTGTCCTTGTGTCTGAGTCTACCAAGCAAGCAGTGCTGATGGAGCCGACAGTCCCGTGGGAAGATCGCCTGGAAGAAGCCTTTGAAAGGAAGCTCTCCAAGTATGCAGGTCTGGTCAGCGACTGCCAGCAGGCTGGTTGGAGAGCAAGGTGTTTCCCTGTGGAGGTTGGATGCAGAGGTTTTGCAGCCCGGTCCTTGGCCAGAGCCTTCAGTAGCTTAGGCATCGAGGGAGAGAGAAAGAGGAGAGCCATCCGCAGTACCACCGATGCGGCAGAGAGAGCCTCAAGATGGCTGTGGCTCAAAAGAGGGGAGCCTTGGAGTCATGATAGCTAGCTAGCCGTCTGGACACAAGCTCTAGGTCTGATCAACCCTGGCTGGGTCACCTGGAGGAGGGCGTATGATGTTGAAAGACCCGAAACGCCCTAAGATTCCAGGAACATCACTGAGGATGTGTCCAGACTAGGCATCAGTAGATGTATGTACACAGTCTTATAACTAACAAGCTACCAAGTCTGAACAATTAAGACACACCTGCTACTCTGCCCCCTATATTGGCAGTACTGTACATAGTAACTAATAAAATAAACAAATATAACACAGGAGTGGTGTATTATATTCCAATATCTAACTTTAGTTCCCCACATATGTACTGCATTGTCTCATTTTTGTGAAATATTATATATTGTCCTATTATATGTATTTTGTTTTTATACAATTAGTCATTCATGATAACATAGGTATAGGCACCAACATCACCATTCTAGGTTCAACAGGATAGAAGTTAGGCGTAATGTAGTAATTCAATGTACATTGGCAGCCATCTTTATTTTGTTTCTATATCAGATTATTCAAAACATTAATATTTGAAATCCAGTTGATTCCTCACGCAGGATTAACTTGATATAGCAAGAAAAACAAAGAAAAAACAGCAATATAATTAAAAATATAGTTAAGTATAATTAAATAAACATAATTCCGATTTTGGCCATTTTGGAAGTTTGGCAAAAAAATATATTTTTTTAATTTGTAGACTTGCCACTCAAACTAAAATTGCTCTATAGGTCATTATCTACAAATTAGAAGTGAAAGTTAAACTTTTGTTGAGTTGTAAATGACGGTCTGTCTAGGGACCCCACTACTAGTTTTTAGCTCGTTTTTCCTGCTATTTTTGTGTATTTACACCAATACTGGGTGGAAAGAAATATTATATGTGTAATAAGGTGTAAGTACCAAATGCTACTCCTGATTGTGAATCCATACATATATCATATGTTCAGATTGGATAATTTAATCAAAAGTTACAACAGTTTACATATTTTGGTAGGGCTGATGGGGGTTGGCACCTGACTACGCCCCCTATAGGCCAATTATTTTATTTTGGTGATTGCCACTCGAACCAAAATGGTTCTATAGACCCTCACCTTCAAATTAGTACTGAAAGTGAAACTTTTACATGAGTTGTAAATGACAACTAAATTTAACATGGAGACGGAACCCCACTATGTTAAATAAATGGTAAATGGTGCATTTATATAGTGCCTTTATCCAAGGCGCTTAAATATCCTGACCGTTGTTCTAATGCTCTATGTTGTGATTAGGGATGTCTCTAACGGATCATTTTCCATTCGGTTACCCCATAGCTAATTAACGATTTTATTTATTTTCTTTTAACCCAAAATGTATGTAATCTATCTAGTGTTCTCTTGCACCTCCCTGAGTGTTTAGAATGATGACATCTCTCCATAACTAAATAACACCATCAGGAACATACATTTATTATTTTTAAAGTTAACCGTGAAGCCCATAAGTATATTCAGATTTGTTTTAACGGCTATCCGGTTAGCCATTGACATCCCTAAGTGTGTATCATCTATTTTCAGCATAGAGGGAAGAAAGAGCAGACCACGTACCAAACAATGCATTGCACTGTGAGCTTGTAGATCTGTTGTTTTGGCTGAATGTTTATCAGAGCTTGTAGCTCGGTTATTTTGGCAGAATGTTCACACTGAGGAGATGTTCTACACACTTCAGCCAGCCAGAGGACAGTAGAAAGCCTCGTCTGTGATCAACAGGTACAGCATTTATGATTGATTGATTGAAATGTTTATTTCACAGTATGTAGGTACATTTCAAACAAAAGTATACAGGTCAATACAAAATCTACTGCTACGACGATAAAACCAGAAAAAACACTTGTTTACATTAGTGTTGATTTCGTTGACTAAAACTAAGACGAAAAATGTTCGTCGACTACCTTTTTTCACTGACGAAAACTAAATGAAAACTAAGCTATGATTACTAAAACTGATGACTAAATATACTAACAATTTTGTCAACAGATAAAAACTTTTAAATGCTATAGGAAGAGATCCAGTATAAGTCATTTTACACTTGATTGCATGCTGAAAATAGCTGAGATCTACAAACTCGTGTGTCGCAGCGCAACACGTGAGCTTGTAGATCAGCTATTTTCAGCAAGTGTAAAATCAGTCATTACGACGGCATCACGGCTCACCAAAGTACATTTTAGTCTACTAAATCAACTGTGGATTTAGTCGACTAAAATCTTATGATATTTAGTCAACTAAAACTAGACTAACACTAAAACATTCCAGGTGACTAAAATGTGCCTGAAACTAAATTAAACTATTGAGAGAGTACGAGACTTTGACTAAAACTAAAATCTAAATTTGCTGCCAAAAACAACACTGGTTAACATCAGGGTCCATTGCAGCTGTCCGTAGGTGCTCTTTTTGAGAGCGGGTTTGAAGGAGTCTAGGGATTCACACCTAACTTTATATGGCATAGGAGTGAAATGCATCACAGTTTTACAAGTAAATGGGTGAAGTTTGTTTTTGTGCATAGTTCCAACATTGTCTGTCCACCTATCATATAATTCATTCATTTAAATTAAACATTTATGAATATTCATATATTTTTAATGCTTATGAATATGATCACTGGATAAAGCCTGATAAATGGATTAATGCCTGATAAATGCCTACATTGTAATATAAAGTAATAATAATAATAATAATAATAATAGTAAAAATTGTTGTAGTTATATATAATTTAATATTATACTAGTTTAATTCACAAACATTAATTTAAAGTTTGTAAATGCTGTCATTAAAATGCTTACTATCAAAAAATACTAAAACAGCTAAAATACTAACATTCATGGTCATAAGCTCATAAAACATAATGCATAGTGATTCCATGATTCATAATAAAGTAACAGAGCAGGCTCTGAATGAGAAGAGCCGCCGGGCGAATCCCCGTCATTAAGAACGGACGCAGAACGGATCGTTCACGGAAGTGACCGGATCGGTTTCGTTCACCAAAAAGAACTAGTTCTTTTGATTCGTTCGTTCATGACCGACTCATCTCTACGCTACACTGGACCATTGATTGATTGATTGAACACAGCTGGTGCAAACAATTC
This sequence comes from Protomyctophum parallelum, assembly GCF_964188405.1. Lineage (NCBI taxonomy): Eukaryota > Metazoa > Chordata > Actinopteri > Myctophiformes > Myctophidae > Protomyctophum > Protomyctophum parallelum. The sequence goes on along the minus strand of NC_139704.1, from coordinate 53,206,861 downwards.
GTCTCACTCAGGAGTCTGTACACTACTATAATGTATTACTACATAGCCTACATAGTTACTGTACTATACTATAACTCTACACTTGCAGCTTATATTGTTAGTGTTTAGTTGTTATTTATAATAATAATAATAGTTATTATATATCGCGGTGCTAACTGCTAAAGACGTGTGGAGCCATGATGGAAGGACAGTCGACACTCAGAACAAGAAGTAAATGTAAAGAACGTATTTTCCACAACGAGAGGCCAGACAGGTAATAATAATAATAATAATAACAATAGCGGTCAATGTAACGAGGTATTTTATTTTAGAGTTCTCTGTGTTGTGTTTACTTTGAGGGACGAGTTCAGCTTCTACATGTTTTCTATTTACACATATGTGTGTTTGGTCAGTCTAATATTGGACCGTTCAGCTGCGCATTATACATGTTTTATCAATTTACACTTTTCTACTGTATGTATGTCAGTAATATTGGGCGCGTTCTGAAATGAGCAACAATACAAACTAATAGGCGAGTTAATGCTTTAGCTCCGAGAGGAGGGTCCGTGTCAGGATATCCCTGAGCAGATAGAAATGGAGTCGAGCCGTACTTAAAACATCAGGTTTTCACCCCAAGGTCTCTACAGAATGACCTGGCTTATTAATATTTATGCTGACAATCTCCCAGAACAGAGCCATGCGACCAAACATGAATGTTGAATATTGTAATTAAATTACTGTATGCAAATTTAAAATGTATTAAATGTTAGTGTGGTACTTTTCCTCCAGGAAATGACTCTACTCCTTTTGAAAACTTTAGAAATCCAGTTTCTGTATTGTACTGTACTGTTTAATGTGTGTACCGTCACTTTATTACCATTTCTTTAAAGACAGGCAGCGCTGGTTGGCAGGTATAAATACATATATAAAGACCAACATATTTGTGCCAGCATTGTGATTAGATTAATTTTATTTTTCTAAACAGTCTACAAAGTAAATTGAGCTAAAGTTGTCAAATAATTGTCTGAGCTTGTAGATCTGCTATTTTTGAAAAGTCAAGAAAATGTGGCGCAGATCTTTGAATATATATTCTTTTAACTCATATCTTTGCTTCTGGGGGTCCCTGGAACAACATCTTTTCAGATGGGGGTCGGCCGCCATCATTTTTGTCACAGGCCTGCTGCCGCTCGCCGTCTACCACTTCAGAGTGACCGCGGTCAACCTGCCCACCTCTCTGACCCCGTGGTCTGCACTGACCCCATCGGTGACCTCTGACCCCGTGGTCTGACTGCAGAGACCCTATCGGTAAGTCAGTCGACGCTCGTTAAATCGATAAATGACTAAACTATTGAATTTCTGTAGACTTAGATAGCATCTGATACAGACTTATAGCATGTTATGTAGACAGCACTATAATTGCATTGTATATAGTCATAGCACGCCATAGTACATATGTATAGCATAGTAGTATATATATATAGTTTATATGTATAGTCTCATAATATAGATATTCCACTGTTACTTTCTTAGCTTACGCATGTTTTATGATAAATGCTTTTTTGTGATGTATTCCCATGCTTTTGTTCTTGCTTATTGTAAATCGCTCTGGATTAAGAGCGTCTGCTAAATGCCTAAATTGTAAATTGTAAATTGAAGATGGAGTGTAAGTGATGTGTTTAAAGCCAGTCTTCATTTTGACAGCAAATTTCATAGTCCTTTGAATAAAAAATGTGTCATATTTTTGTCATCTAAAATGTTTTAGTGTGTCTACTGAATATCAAGATTTTAGTTGATTTCATTCTGCAGTACAATTTTCGTCTACAGTTTAATTTGTTGACAAAATTATATTTTGGCAGGCCTGACAATTTAAAGAATGTCTTCTCAATTCAGACAGTTTTCTGAAATACATATGTTTCTGTATCAGTGGTGCCCCATATTTCATGTCAAGGACCCCAAAAAATATGTAATTGGCCACCCGGTCCCATCTGAAAATATGTTGTTCCAGGGACCCCCCCCCAGAAGCAAAGCTTTGAGTTAAAAATGTTCGCTCTGAAAAGAGCGATTTTTCAAAAATAGCAGACCTACAAGCTCGTAGCGCACGCTTGATTCCAACTCATGAACTGTTTTGCAACGTGATTCTCTCTGCAGGACTACATGGTGCACGTGACAGATGGAAGGTGCCTTGGCCATAGAAGTGTGAGGTCATCTCTGCGCCGGGAACGGACGGTCCCCCTGGGAGCTGGACGCACTGCAGGCCAAGACGCACACGCTCCAAGACAGGTGTGTGTTTATCAGGCAGCCTTATCAATAATATCTCTCAATTTTACAAGTGGGAAAAGTACTAAAATAACGAGTTAAAGTATCAATACCGGCCGCTATGTAGAAATACAAGTAAAAGTCCAGAATTCAAAATGTACTTGAGTAAAAAGTATGCACACTGTCCCAATTCACAAATCTTCAAAGGTTTTGAAAATAGCAGATCTACAAGCTCTCTCTACTATTTTCAACTGGCTAAAATGTATAGGGCTGACGGGGTTATTGTATGTTTTGTAATATTAATCTACAAAGAAAACATTTCTAATAATTGTAGTGGAGTAAAAAGTACAATATTTGACTGTGATGTAGTGGAGAAGAAGTAAAGGTATAAAAAATTGGAAATACTCCAGTAAAGTAAAGAATACCTCAAAATTGTACTTTTAAATTTAGAAAATGTCTTCTAAATTCTGACAGTTTTCTGAAAAAAATGTTTCTATTTCAGTCGTTCTCAAACATTTTAATGTCAAGGACCCCACAAATATATGTAATTGGCCACCGACCCCCATCTGAAAATATGTTGTTCCAGGAACCCCTCAGAAGCAAAGATTTGAGTTAAAAACGTTTGCTCTGAAAGAATATACATTCAAAGAATTGCACCGCATTTTCACGATTTCTCAAAAAAAACTGTTTAATGTGTGTACCGTCACTTTATTACCATTTCTTTAAAGACAGGCAGCGCTGGTTGGCAGGTATAAATCATAGACTGTAAAAAATATGGACAAAGCGTTCCCCGGGTCTAACATGAACGTAAAATGAAGCCTGTAATGATATGCTAATTCCTGATGTAAGTCGCCATCTTTTGGTACCAGCTGGCCATTGGCTGGCTCCGTTTTGTACCAGCTGGTCATTGGCTGCCCAGACAACGAGGCGGGACTTCCCCCCTTCTTCTCCGTTGGTTTTTATTTTGACTCGAGTGGGAGGAGAAGACTCTTGAGTGGGAGGGGAATCCCGATCATAGACTGTAACGGTAGCCACGCCCCTCAGAACATACGCGACTTTATGGTCATTTTTTTAATTAATGGGACCATAATTTTCCAAAAAGAATATTATGACATTAGAAATGAGACTTTAAACTAGTGACTGGAAGAAGAAAGTATTCATGACCATGTTTATTAAGGTAATACAGTCTAGGTGAAGTTGGGCCAAAATACATGGGCCTCTATGGAGCTATGGGGCTTTTTGGGTCCAGTCCAGCGCCACAACAGGCCATTATATGAACTACCGATTTCAAATGAGGCTTCACGAAATATCTGGCTGACTGCCCCCCTGGTATAAATACATATATAAAGACCAACATATTTGTGCCAGCATTGTGATTAGATTGATTTTATATTTCTAAACAGTCTACAAAGTAAGTTGAGCTAAAGTTGTCAAATAATTGTCTGAGCTTGTAGATCTGCTATTTTTGAAAAGTCAAGAAAATGTGGCGCAGATCTTTGAATATATATTATTTTAACTCATATCTTTGCTTCTGGGGATCCCTGGAACAACATCTTTTCAGATGGGGGTCGGCCGCCATCATTTTTGTCACAGGCCCGCTGCCGCTCGCCGTCTACCACTTCAGAGTGACCGCGGTCGACCTGCCCACCTCTCTGACCCCGTGGTCTGCACTGACCCCATCGGTGACCTCTGACCCCGTGGTCTGACTGCAGAGACCCTATCGGTAAGTCAGTCGACGCTCGTTAAATCGATAAATGACTAAACTGTTGAAGATGGAGTGTAAGTGATGTGTTTAAAGCCAGTCTTCATTTTGACAGCAAATTTCATAGTCCTTTGAATAAAAAAATTGTCATATTTTTGTCATCTAAAATGTTTTAGTGTGTCTACTGAATATCAAGATTTTAGTTGATTTCATTCTGCAGTACAATTTTCGTCTACAGTTTAATTTGTTGACAAAATTATATTTTGGCGGGCCTGACAATTTAAGCTCTGAAAAGAGTTGTGCCACATTTTCATGATTTTTAAAAAATAGCAGACCTACAAGCTCGTAGCGCGCGCTTGATTCCAACTCATGAACTGTTTTGCAACGTGATTCTCTCTGCAGGACTACATGGTGCACGTGACAGATGGAAGGTGCCTTGGCCATAGAAGTGTGTGGTCATCTCTGCGCCGGGAACGGACGGTCCCCCTGGGAGCTGGACACACTGCAGGCCAAGACGCACACGCTCCAAGACAGGTGTGTGTTTATCAGGCAGCCTTATCAATAATATCTCTCAATTTTACAAGTGGGAAAAGTACTAAAATAACGAGTAAAAGTATCAATACCGGCCGCTATGTAGAAATACAAGTAAAAGTCCAGAATTCAAAATGTACTTGAGTAAAAAGTATGCACAATGTCCCAATTCACAAATCTTCAAAGGTTTTGAAAATAGCAGATCTACAAGCTCTCTCTACTATTTTCAACTGGCTAAAATGTATAGGGCTGACGGGGTTATTGTATGTTTTGTAATATTAATCTACAAAGAAAACATTTCTAATAATTGTAGTGGAGTAAAAAGTACAATATTTGACTGTGATGTAGTGGAGAAGAAGTAAAGGTATCAAAAATTGGAAATACTCCAGTAAAGTAAAGAATACCTCAAAATTGTACTTTTAAATTTAGAAAATGTCTTCTAAATTCTGACAGTTTTCTGAAAAAAATGTTTCTATTTCAGTCGTTCTCAAACATTTTAATGTCAAGGACCCCACAAATATATGTAATTGGCCACCGACCCCCATCTGAAAATATGTTGTTCCAGGAACCCCTCAGAAGCAAAGATTTTAGTTAAAAACGTTTGCTCTGAAAGAATATACATTCAAAGAATTGCACCGCATTTTCACGATTTCTCAAAAATAGCAGATCTACAAGCTCATAGCACGGAACTCGGTGCCGCGCTATGAGCTTAAAAAAAAACATACTTTCATTACCTTATGGGTGGACTAAAACCGCATTGCTTTTATTTTGAAGCCCATGTATTCTCACAGTGCACGCAATCTGCACGTCAACTGTGCACGTGAATTGCATGTGATTGAGAACCTGTCTTCCTTCCTTCACCCCCCTCATATGCCAAAATGTCGGCTTTTTGGATTTATTGGTGACAACGTCGGTGAATGAAGCCCAGCTGAGCATGCAGCTCCACAACACGGTAGGAGCATGATTACCAAACTTCCTCGCAGGAGGACAAGTTAAATCCCATTATGCTTTATTACTTTATTTAACCCCCTCTAACCCGCCTCGCCAATAAAGTTAACTTAAAAGGTGTGTTAAGATGCTGCATCGTAAGGCGGTGTTGCGCCCTGAATGTGTCATGCTTCTGAAGTTCAGAACGCTTGGGCGATGTGCCGTGAGCTTGTGGATCGTCTGTTTTCGGCACACAAGTCGACACCGTTGAACCACAAAGTAAATATGGCAAAACGTGCACACATCAATGCCTGCCAGGCTGCCAAGTCTCAACAATATAATCACTGGTTGGCTTGTTATTGTGTTTTCAGAACGTGGTTGTTTAATGGTTGTCTCACTCATCTCATGGTGATAGTAAGCAGCGTGCCATGTAGGTTGTGAAAGTGGCACGTCCAGGGTCCTCCTTATCGAAGAACAACTAAGAGAGCTACCTCTAATGTTGTCATTATTAAAATAAAATGCTAGTATTTACATAACTTGTAACTTCACTGTGTAAAGCAGTTGAAAGGAGGATTTTCAAATGTCCATAAATCGTAATCCAGGAGAGCTGTCATTGGTGGATCTTCTGCCATTCAAATTTCTGATTTAATTGTACCGTGCCTTTGTACCGCGCCGTCCCGACATGTAAAAGCTTCTGACGAAAGTTATACTAAAGTGTGTGTGGGGGCGGGGTGCGGGCAAACTCCGACTGTTAAAGTGAACGAGTATGGTGGCACTGGGAACTTCATAAATTCTAACTTCTAGCCGGCAATAAAATAATTACGATGAACGATGAACGATGAACGATGAACACGATGCAGTACAGAAGAAAACCTTCACGGAATGAATAAATGCTCAGTTCTCCAAGGTAATCTAAAGCCTTTTCCGGTTATTACTGTATCATTTATACAGCATGGCCTGTATTTATTGTACACTTCGCTGCTCCTGCGTATGATTGTGGCTTTCATGTGTAAGCATGTCGATGGCAAATCAAATTATGTTGAACCTCGAAGGTGAGACGTCTTAACTGGGTGTCTCAAAGCTGGACTGAACTGATCAGCGAAATGATTTGAGCACACTGGCAGTAGGCCAATACAAGGAAGTAACCAGCCCACACACACCTTTTACATTTTGTTTTACAGTGGTTGGATCCGGATGAAATGTTGCATATAGTCCTATATTCGGTACCTCATAGTTGACTTAAGTCACTGACTGTCCATGCGAAGTTGGAGATTCTCACAGGAGTGAGCCATGCTGTTATCTTGTTATTTGAGGGGTGCTAGCCCCTACAACGTCTGGATTTCAGACATGAAGTCAAGCCAAGTTTTATTCATGCCCCACCAAAACATCATCATGCCCCCAAAAATCATCATTCCCCAAATACATGGGCGTCATGTGCAGCCAAGACTATAGACCACCGAAGTCTGACAAAATGTATACATCCTAACTGGCTCCCCCATTCTGAATCCCAATAGAATTTTCTTATATCTTGTCAAATAACTGTTTTCCAAAAATAAATAAATGATCCCAGCAGTTTCACTCATATGGGTATGAAGCTCCCATATGAGTTATGAACTCCCACAGGCAAGCTATCTGCAGAAATATGTTAAATATGTTAAAATTATTTCACTAATTGGTCTTATGTAAACATCATGTATGGGCTCTTTAGACAACACAACACTCCCTCACTGTGTGTTGCTGTTTATCGCTGCAGCCCTTGCTCCTTCTGTTTCAGTCCTTTGATAGTTCCAAATCACCCGTTGTTACAGCGGAGAGCGGAGATTGTCTGTAAATGTAAACACTCAGAACACGCATGTAATATTTCATAATACATTTCGATTTCAGCTCTGACATTACTTTTATATTCAGACATGCTCTAGAATGTGAAGAGTCTGCCTGTGCTATTATCTCATTTTGGCTTTAAAAAATCATGAAAATGTGTGCAAATCTTTGAATATATATTTTCTTTGACACAGAACGCTTTTTACTTAAATCTTTGCTTCTGGAGGTCCCTGGAATAACATATTTTGAGATGGGGGTCAGCGGCCACTAAATTGAAACATAGGTTTTTCAGAAAACTCATGATTTAGAATTTTGTAAAATCTGGTCTGTCCTAAATGGTTTTACCGCCATTTGCTGCTATCCTTCTGCAAGTAATTTCCTTCCAAAATGCAAAAGCTAAAATTGTCCTTTCCCTTTCTCCACAGACCAAAGAGCGCGGCTCCACCAGAGTTCACGCTCTGAACAACATCAACAAAGTCCTGCATCAAAACAACGTGAGTGCACTGATCACATCTCTGGCCTGTTTGTTTCATCGTCTGTCTCATTTCATTCAGTCAACAGATGCTGTAATCTAATTTATTTGTTATTAACATATGCTGGATTCAGCACAAATGCACGCATGCACACACACATTTACTTTGTAGATTTGGATTATTATTGCAAAACATACATTTACCACTTCAGCACTATACACATTTTGGTCATTTGCAAATAGCCGATCTACAAGTTCACAATGCATCGCGATGCAAGGTTTTTGTTGAGTGCACAGGGGTTAGGGTTACACACACAGGCTAAACACTCAAAAATAGTCATAGGAAACAGTAGCAAAACAATGTGTGTGTTTTCACAAACCCTCAAAGCTGGACATAGAAGGGGCTAGCGCCCCTCAAACCTAAATATTGATGGGATATAAATGGGATAATAGATGGGATATAAATGGATAAAGTGTTTAAAATTATTGTGATGCTGTATTAACTACTTTTTGCTGGGGACCCCCTGGAACCCCCCTGCAGTGTTTTATTAGACTAAGAGTAACGTTAACTCCATAGACGCATATAAAAACAGAAAAAGAAGAAAGAAGTTTACTTGTTTTTTAATCCTTTTTGTATTTATTTGTTTTCTTTTAAAGGAAAATAATGGCTGGTATCCTGGAACGACAGCGGTACAGGGTGGGAGAGGTTCAGATGTGATCAGGTGTGTAGGGTGACCCTGCCTGTGGGAGATGGGCTAGTTAGGCTGACCCTACCACTCCCTCAGGCACGCCCGGAAGGTCCCCTTCCGTGCGTGTGATGATCGGACTTCGCTGTCTGGTTGTCCACGCGGCCCTTACTTACACCTGCCATCTCGTCTGGAAGTCCCTTGGTGTCCACGCGGCCCTTACTTACACTTGCCATCTCGTCTGGAATCCTCCAACAGAGCAGCCTCCTCCTCTGAAGACAACTGATGGTGGAGACAAAGTACGAACCCCCTTAAGGAACAAAAGTCACAAATTCGGACTTGAACTGTCGCTCAAAAAAAATGTGATTAGGTTCAGGTTCAGGTTAATTTATTTGTTTGTCCCCGAAGGGCCATTTGGTGTAGAGTAAAGCATAACAGGCAGACCCATGAAAAAACCCATGAATCACATAAAACACAGTAAAAAAAGAAAAAACATGGTACACATAGGAAATATGTGTACCGGTGGGGGCAGCGGCTGTCCACCTCTGAACAGTGCTCAGTGGGTCAATGGAGACCCAATTGGTCTCCGGTTCCAACTCCGATGTTGCAGATTTACCCCCTTTACCCCCCTGCCTGGGGTTTAAGAGGATTTACCCCCTTAACCCCCCTGGGGTTTGAGAGGTAAGACATGATCCAGGCTACTAACATTTACTCCAGCTATTTTTGAGGCCGTTCTCACAATCTGTTGGGTGTTATTTTCCCTTTATGTTCAGGTTTCCGTACCAGAAAATGATGGAGAAGGAGATAATTGACTCAATAAATGCACTGTAGAACAGTTTCATTAGAGATTTGTCAACCTGAAATTTGGCGAGCCTCCTCAAACAAAAGAGGTGTTGTTGGCCTTTCTTAAACAGCAAATCACAGTTTACATCGAATTTCAGCTTGCTATCAAATGCAAAAAAATGCCCAAGTATTTGTAGCTGGTCACCAGGTCAACTTTCTCACCATGGACAACACTGCTCTGGGGGGGATCTCCTATAATAATAATAATATCTGGGGCAAGTGGCATTTCTTCCTCAGCCTAGTGGGAATATGCATGCACAGTTTAACCACAATCGGACGCTGCGTTGAGTAGTTGTCGCGATTTGTACAAAACGGGTACAAAGCGGGCTACTCCTGAAAAGTTTAGAAGCCAATCCTAGCCAATGAGGGTGGATTATGAGAAATCAAACAAACCCATATTGATCACATGACTATGGAGAGCATGTGTACCGATTTGCGTAAAAAAATCACGGGAATCACACGATGTGTTCATGATTTGCAGCATTTTGTTTGAAACTGTGCACTTTGGACTTTGGAAGCCAATTTTAGCCAATCAGGATGTAGCCTGAGAAATCTGAAAGACCTGTTTCGTTGAATGGCTCTAGAGGGACTGTGTACCAATTTGCATGATGTTTGGACAAAATCTGTAGGTGTACTGTCCAAAAACTTGTTTTGCACAAAGTGGCCTCCTGGTGGCACTACTAACAGGCCGTTCTGGAATTTTTGGGGCAGAGGTTCATCGTTGGCATCCAGGGAAAATTTGGCATCGACCGGGTTAACGGTGCCGGAGATTAGCTGTTCACAGACGGACCGACACAAGTGCAAAACATGCTCTCCCCATGCCTTCGGCCTGGTGGAGACAAAAAGCTTGTAGATCGGCTATTTTTGCTACGACAGTAATATGCAACTTGGCCCTCTGGATTGAGTGTGGAACTATAGTGGCCCTCTGGAGTGAGTGTGGAACTATAGTGGCCTCTCTGGAGTGAGTGTGGAACTATAGCGGCCCTCTTGAGTGAGTGTGGAACTATAGTGGCCCTCTGGAGTGAGTGTGGAACTATAGCGGCCCTCTGGAGTGAGTGTGGAACTATAGCAGCCCTCTGGAGTGAGTGTGGAACTATAGTGGCCCTCTGGAGTGAGTGTGGAACTATAGTTGCCCTCTGGAGTGAGTGTGGAACTATAGTGGCCCTCTGGAGTGAGTGAGTGTGGAACTATAGTGGCCTCTCTGGAGTGAGTGTGGAACTATAGTGGCCCTCTGGAGTGAGTGTGGAACTATATTGGCCTCTCTGGAGTGAGTGTGGAACTATAGTGGCCCTCTGGAGTGAGTGTGGAACTATAGTGGCCCTCTGCAGAGGCGTCTGGGAGAAATGCGAGGCCCTGTGCGAGATGTCGGGGGAATAATAATGAATTAATACTTACTTTTGGCCTTCCCTTTCCTACAAATATTATGCCCCTCTCCTCTCCTCTCCTGTAGGCCAGAGGTTGCCAGTACTAGAACCACTGGTGGTGTTTGAGCACCCTCTGGTGGTCCACAGAGGAGTCACACCTAGCTGTTAATAGAAGATTTGAGGACGGATTGATTAGACTGAGTTTAGTCAGAGCAGCAGAATTATTGTCTTATAGGAATGGAAAAATGAACGTACTCATTATGCAGAATGTCCCATTTAAAGTTTACAAAATAATGTATAAAACAATAAATTGAAAATAGACGATCTACAAGCTCACAATGCGTCGCATCACGACGCATTGTGAGCTTGTAGATCGGCTATTTTCAATAGGCTGAAATGTATATAGGGCTGAAGTGGTTAATGTTGTAATAATAATTGTAAAAATAATAATAATACAATCTACAAAGTAACTATAGTAGCTAAAGCTGTCAGATAAATATAGTGGAGTTACTGTAGTCTGTAGTAGTAAAAGTGGACATTGGAAATTCTCAAGTAAATCTCAAATATCTCAAAACTGTACTTAGTAGACATGTAAATATCCATGCCTTTATGAATAAATACGTTTATATCCATGCCTTTATGAATAAATACGTTGGTGGATGTTAGCACATTCTGGACGGGAACCACATTTGGTGTTATACTTTAGCTATTGAAAAATAGCAAATCTACAAGCTCATAGCGCGGCACCGAGTGCCGCGCTACGAGCTTGTAGGTCTGCTATTTTTGAAAAGTCTTGAAAATGTGGCACAAATCTTTGAATATATAATCTTTCAGAGCGAACGTTTTTAACTCAACTCTTTGCTTCTGCGGGCGGGAACAACATATTTTCAGATGGGGGTCAGAGGCCTAAATACAGGTAATTTTTGGGGTCCTTGACATGGAAATGTTTGAGAACCACTGACACAGAAACACGAGACAAATCATCCCCCCCGGCATGTTTCTGTTGCGCTCCACTAACCCTAACCCTAACCCTAACCCTTTCCAACTTTACAAGTAATTAAAATCGCGCAATTAAAAACAATATAACATGTTTACAATGTATTAGTTTGTGCTTAATCAAACAGTGCTTTACTGGCCTTGTTATGCGAGCGCACTTGTGAGATGATTTTGGAGCGCATGCGGTGATGCGGCATATGTGATTATGATATTATTTAAAAAAAGGCATAAATGGACTGCACGCCTTTATTTCCAAGTGACAATGACAAGCATACAGCTTGCCTATTTGTAGTAAGTACTAGCAGGCTATAGGCGTAAGGGGCTTAATCATTCACCATTTAAATAAGTGCTTAGACAGGTTTTGACAGTTTTGACAGTTCAGATAAAAGCGAGATCATTTTCGGGGGTCGGGGGAGGACGGGACCGCGGCGTGCGTCGCCAACACATACCAGCACACATGCAAGCAAGCCTTCATCCATATGTTTATGATTCGTTCATCAATGATCAAATCACTACATAAACGTTGATTATGACTGCCTTGACGACATGATAGCCTATCTCTCATGCAGGCATCACTGACACTCACCCACAGGACTTTAATATCACAGCAGTGCGCAGTCTCACGCCTTCGCCGTGCACTGCGCACGAATGGGTAAAATTAATATAGGCCAGCCCAAACGTATTCCATTCATGGCGATGCGATGTCGATGTGTCATGTAGGTGCGTGCGTGCGTGGACATGACAGCAAGGCAAGCGAGGTGAGAGGGAAACAGACAGGGTAGGCCTACAACTTTATTTAATTCATGCAGGTGTTCGTTGTTTTTTAAATTAACAACACACCAGTTAGTTGGGCTTGCAAGTTGCGTGTGCGTGCAGCGTGTGTGTGTGTGTGTGTGTGTGTGTGTGTGTGTGTGGGTGTGTGTGGGTGTGTGTGTGTATGAGAGAGGGGGGGTGACTTGAGGCGGGCAGAAAGGCACGGTAACCATGGTTTCCAGATCGTATAGCAGTGTTTCAGGTCGCAAAAACGAGGGCGAGGCTTGAGTTCTTAGGGCGTGCAAGATCAAATTCAGCCGTGACATTTATTAACGTGAGAACGAAATTAAGGAAGGATCAGCTGTTTGCGATCACTTTATAAATGCCTTGGCGACGTGGGTGTACTACGAAACCTGCACTCGAATCTGTGGCAGATTTTACACTCGGTTGATAAATGAGGGCCTATGATCCTATAGTTTACTGTCTCTCTGCATTCTATGATCCTATAGTTTACTGTCTCTCTGCATTCTATGATCCTATAGTTTACTGTCTCTCTGCATTCTATGATCCTATAGTTTACTGAGACGCTACACTGTCTCTCTGCATTCTATGATCCTATAGTTTACTGTCTCTCTGCATTCTATGATCCTATAGTTTACTGTCTCTCTGCATTCTATGATCCTATAGTTTACTGAGACGCTACACTGTCTCTGCATTCTATGATCCTATAGTTTACTTTCTCTCTGCATTCTATGATCCTATAGTTTACTGTCTCTCTGCATTCTATGATCCTATAGTTTACTGTCTCTCTGTATTCTATGATCCTATAGTTTACTGTCTCTCTGCATTCTATGATCCTATAGTTTACTGAGACGCTACACTGTCTCTCTGCATTCTATGATCCTATAGTTTACTGTCTCTCTGCATTCTATGATCCTATAGTTTACTGTCTCTCTGTATTCTATGATCCTATAGTTTATTGTCTCTCTGCATTCTATGATCCTATAGTTTACTGTCATTCTGCATTCTATGATCCTATAGTTTACTGAGACGCTACACTGTCTCTCTGCATTCTATGATCCTATAGTTTACTGTCTCTCTGCATTCTATGATCCTATAGTTTTCTGAGACGCTACACTGTCTCTCTGCATTCTATGATCCTATAGTTTACTGTCTCTCTGCATTCTATGGTCCTATAGTTTACTGTCTCTCTGTATTCTATGATCCTATAGTTTACTGTCTCTCTGCATTCTATGATCCTATAGTTTACTGAGACGCTACACTGTCTCTCTGCATTCTATGATCCTATAGTTTACTGTCTCTCTGCATTCTATGATCCTATAGTTTACTGTCTCTCTGCATTCTATGGCCCTCATTTATCAACCATGCGTACGCCAAAATATGGGCGCACGCCGAAATTAACGACATTTTCGGGATTTAACATTTCCGGCAAAGCTTGAAATTGAACGTGACAACGTTCAAAACCCACGTCTGCTCGGGACCTGGCGTACGTTTTGTCCTCACCTGTTTTTCTGTCTTAGAACGGCGGAGCAGCATTGTTTGACCAGCTGAGAGGCTGTCACAGGCATTTAAACATATGTTTTCACTCCTAAAATGTTAATATAAAACGGTATGTGTATGCAGTAAAAAACAAGAGAGAGATTTCCAACTTTACAGGTAATTAAAATCGCGCAATTAAAAACAATATAACATGTTTACAATGTATTAGTTTGTGCTTAATCAAACAGTGCTTTACTGGCCTTGTTATGCGAGCGCACTTGTGAGATGATTTTGGAGCGCATGCAGTGATGCGGCATATGTGATTATGATATTATTAAAAAAAAGGCATAAATGGACTGCATGCCTTTATTTCCAAGTGACAATGACAAGCATACAGCTTGCCTATTTGTAGTAAGTACTAGCAGGCTATAGGCGTAAGGGGCTTAATCATTCACCATTTAAATAAGTGCTTAGACAGGTTTTGACAGTTTTGACAGTTCAGATAAAAGCGAGATCATTTTCGGGGGTCGGGGGAGGACGGGACCGCGGCGTGCGTCGCCAACACATACCAGCACACATGCAAGCAAGCCTTCATCCATATGTTTATGATTCGTTCATCAATGATCAAATCACTACATAAACGTTGATTATGACTGCCTTGACGACATGATAGCCTATCTCTCATGCAGGCATCACTGACACTCACCCACAGGACTTTAATATCACAGCAGTGCGCAGTCTCACGCCTTCGCCGTGCACTGCGCACGAATGGGTAAAATTAATATAGGCCAGCCCAAACGTATTCCATTCATGGCGATGCGATGTCGATGTGTCATGTAGGTGCGTGCGTGCGTGGACATGACAGCAAGGCAAGCGAGGTGAGAGGGAAACAGACAGGGTAGGCCTACAACTTTATTTAATTCATGCAGGTGTTCGTTGTTTTTTTAATTAACAACACACCAGTTAGTTGGGCTTGCAAGTTGCGTGTGCGTGCAGCGTGTGTGCGTCTGTGTGTGTGTGTGTGTGTGTGTCTGTGTGTGTGTGTGTGTGTGTGTGTGTGTGTATGAGAGAGGGGGGGTGACTTGAGGCGGGCAGAAAGGCACGGTAACCATGGTTTCCAGATCGTATAGCAGTGTTTCAGGTCGCAAAAACGAGGGCGAGGCTTGAGTTATTAGGGCGTGCAAGATCAAATTCAGCCGTGACATTTATTAACGTGAGAACGAAATTAAGGAAGGATCAGCTGTTTGCGATCACTTTATAAATGCCGTGGCGACGTGGGTGTACTACGAAACCTGCACTCGAATCTGTGGCAGATTTTACACTCGGTTGATAAATGAGGGCCTATGATCCTATAGTTTACTGTCTCTCTGCATTCTATGATCCTATAGTTTACTGAGACGCTACACTGTCTCTCTGCATTCTATGATCCTATAGTTTACTGTCTCTCTGCATTCTATGATCCTATAGTTTACTGAGACGCTACACTGTCTCTCTGCATTCTATGATCCTATAGTTTACTGAGACGCTACACTGTCTCTCTGCATTCTATGATCCTATAGTTTACTGTCTCTCTGCATTCTATGATCCTATAGTTTACTGTCTCTGCATTCTATGATCCTATAGGTTACTGAGACGCTACACTGTCTCTCTGCATTCTATGATCCTATAGTTTACTGTCTCTCTGCATTCTATGATCCTATAGTTTACTGTCTCTCTGCATTCTATGATCCTATAGTTTACTGAGACACTACACTGTCTCTCTGCATTCTATGATCCTATAGTTTACTGTCTCTCTGCATTCTATGATCCTATAGTTTACTGTCTCTCTGCATTCTATGATCTTATAGTTTACTGTCTCTCTGCATTCTATGATCCTATAGTTTACTGAGACACTACACTGTCTCTCTGCATTCTATGATCCTATAGTTTACTGTCTCTCTGCATTCTATGATCCTATAGTTTACTGTCTCTCTGCATTCTATGATCCTATAGTTTACTGAGACACTACACTGTCTCTCTGCATTATATGACCCTATAGTTTACTGAGACGCTACACTGTCTCTCTGCATTCTATGATCCTATAGTTTACTGTGTCTCTGCATTCTATGATCCTATAGTTTACTGTCTCTCTGCATTCTATGATCCTATAGTTTACTGTCTCTCTGCATTCTATGATCTATAGTTTACTGAGACTACACTGTCTCTCTGCATTCTATGATCCTATAGTTTACTGTCTCTCTGCATTCTATGATCCTATAGTTTACTGTCTCTCTGCATTCTATGATCTTATAGTTTACTGTCTCTCTGCATTCTATGATCCTATAGTTTACTGAGACACTACACTGTCTCTCTGCATTCTATGATCCTATAGTTTACTGTCTCTCTGCATTCTATGATCCTATAGTTTACTGAGACGCTACACTGTCTCTCTGCATTCTATGATCCTATAGTTTACTGTCTCTCTGCATTCTATGATCCTATAGTTTACTGAGACGCTACACTGTCTCTCTGCATTCTATGATCCTATAGTTTACTGAGACGCTACACTGTCTCTCTGCATTCTATGATCCTATAGTTTACTGTCTCTCTGCATTCTATGATCCTATAGTTTACTGAGACACTACACTGTCTCTCTGCATTCTATGATCCTATAGTTTACTGTCTCTCTGCATTCTATGATCCTATAGTTTACTGTCTCTCTGCATTCTATGATCTTATAGTTTACTGTCTCTCTGCATTCTATGATCCTATAGTTTACTGTGTCTCTGCATTCTATGATCCTATAGTTTACTGTCTCTCTGCATTCTATGATCCTATAGTTTACTGTCTCTCTGCATTCTATGATCTATAGTTTACTGAGACTACACTGTCTCTCTGCATTCTATGATCCTATAGTTTACTGTCTCTCTGCATTCTATGATCCTATAGTTTACTGTCTCTCTGCATTCTATGATCTTATAGTTTACTGTCTCTCTGCATTCTATGATCCTATAGTTTACTGAGACACTACACTGTCTCTCTGCATTCTATGATCCTATAGTTTACTGTCTCTCTGCATTCTATGATCCTATAGTTTACTGAGACGCTACACTGTCTCTCTGCATTCTATGATCCTATAGTTTACTGTCTCTCTGCATTCTATGATCCTATAGTTTACTGAGACGCTACACTGTCTCTCTGCATTCTATGATCCTATAGTTTACTGAGACGCTACACTGTCTCTCTGCATTCTATGATCCTATAGTTTACTGTCTCTCTGCATTCTATGATCCTATAGTTTACTGAGACACTACACTGTCTCTCTGCATTCTATGATCCTATAGTTTACTGTCTCTCTGCATTCTATGATCCTATAGTTTACTGTCTCTCTGCATTCTATGATCTTATAGTTTACTGTCTCTCTGCATTCTATGATCCTATAGTTTACTGAGACACTACACTGTCTCTCTGCATTCTATGATCCTATAGTTTACTGTCTCTCTGCATTCTATGATCCTATAGTTTACTGTCTCTCTGCATTCTATGATCCTATAGTTTACTGTCTCTCTGTATTCTATGATCCTATAGTTTACTGTCTCTCTGCATTCTATGATCCTATAGTTTACTGAGACGCTACACTGTCTCTCTGCATTCTATGATCCTATAGTTTACTGTCTCTCTGCATTCTATGATCCTATAGTTTACTGTCTCTCTGTATTCTATGATCCTATAGTTTATTGTCTCTCTGCATTCTATGATCCTATAGTTTACTGTCATTCTGCATTCTATGATCCTATAGTTTACTGAGACGCTACACTGTCTCTCTGCATTCTATG
Source organism: Protomyctophum parallelum (assembly GCF_964188405.1). Classification (NCBI taxonomy): domain Eukaryota; kingdom Metazoa; phylum Chordata; class Actinopteri; order Myctophiformes; family Myctophidae; genus Protomyctophum; species Protomyctophum parallelum. Next base: position 53,189,216 of record NC_139704.1, on the reverse strand, counting down.
ATCCTATAGTTTACTGTCTCTCTGCATTCTATGATCCTATAGTTTACTGAGACGCTACACTGTCTCTCTGCATTCTATGATCCTATAGTTTACTGTCTCTCTGCATTCTATGGTCCTATAGTTTACTGTCTCTCTGTATTCTATGATCCTATAGTTTACTGTCTCTCTGCATTCTATGATCCTATAGTTTACTGAGACGCTACACTGTCTCTCTGCATTCTATGATCCTATAGTTTACTGTCTCTCTGCATTCTATGATCCTATAGTTTACTGTCTCTCTGCATTCTATGGCCCTCATTTATCAACCATGCGTACGCCAAAATATGGGCGCACGCCGAAATTAACGACATTTTCGGGATTTAACATTTCCGGCAAAGCTTGAAATTGAACGTGACAACGTTCAAAACCCACGTCTGCTCGGGACCTGGCGTACGTTTTGTCCTCACCTGTTTTTCTGTCTTAGAACGGCGGAGCAGCATTGTTTGACCAGCTGAGAGGCTGTCACAGGCATTTAAACATATGTTTTCACTCCTAAAATGTTAATATAAAACGGTATGTGTATGCAGTAAAAAACAAGAGAGAGATTTCCAACTTTACAGGTAATTAAAATCGCGCAATTAAAAACAATATAACATGTTTACAATGTATTAGTTTGTGCTTAATCAAACAGTGCTTTACTGGCCTTGTTATGCGAGCGCACTTGTGAGATGATTTTGGAGCGCATGCAGTGATGCGGCATATGTGATTATGATATTATTAAAAAAAAGGCATAAATGGACTGCATGCCTTTATTTCCAAGTGACAATGACAAGCATACAGCTTGCCTATTTGTAGTAAGTACTAGCAGGCTATAGGCGTAAGGGGCTTAATCATTCACCATTTAAATAAGTGCTTAGACAGGTTTTGACAGTTTTGACAGTTCAGATAAAAGCGAGATCATTTTCGGGGGTCGGGGGAGGACGGGACCGCGGCGTGCGTCGCCAACACATACCAGCACACATGCAAGCAAGCCTTCATCCATATGTTTATGATTCGTTCATCAATGATCAAATCACTACATAAACGTTGATTATGACTGCCTTGACGACATGATAGGCTATCTCTCATGCAGGCATCACTGACACTCACCCACAGGACTTTAATATCACAGCAGTGCGCAGTCTCACGCCTTCGCCGTGCACTGCGCACGAATGGGTAAAATTAATATAGGCCAGCCCAAACGTATTCCATTCATGGCGATGCGATGTCGATGTGTCATGTAGGTGCGTGCGTGCGTGGACATGACAGCAAGGCAAGCGAGGTGAGAGGGAAACAGACAGGGTAGGCCTACAACTTTATTTAATTCATGCAGGTGTTCGTTGTTTTTTTAATTAACAACACACCAGTTAGTTGGGCTTGCAAGTTGCGTGTGCGTGCAGCGTGTGTGCGTCTGTGTGTGTGTGTGTGTGTGTGTGTGTGTGTCTGTGTGTGTGTGTGTGTGTGTGTGTGTGTATGAGAGAGGGGGGGTGACTTGAGGCGGGCAGAAAGGCACGGTAACCATGGTTTCCAGATCGTATAGCAGTGTTTCAGGTCGCAAAAACGAGGGCGAGGCTTGAGTTATTAGGGCGTGCAAGATCAAATTCAGCCGTGACATTTATTAACGTGAGAACGAAATTAAGGAAGGATCAGCTGTTTGCGATCACTTTATAAATGCCGTGGCGACGTGGGTGTACTACGAAACCTGCACTCGAATCTGTGGCAGATTTTACACTCGGTTGATAAATGAGGGCCTATGATCCTATAGTTTACTGTCTCTCTGCATTCTATGATCCTATAGTTTACTGAGACGCTACACTGTCTCTCTGCATTCTATGATCCTATAGTTTACTGTCTCTCTGCATTCTATGATCCTATAGTTTACTGAGACGCTACACTGTCTCTCTGCATTCTATGATCCTATAGTTTACTGAGACGCTACACTGTCTCTCTGCATTCTATGATCCTATAGTTTACTGTCTCTCTGCATTCTATGATCCTATAGTTTACTGTCTCTGCATTCTATGATCCTATAGGTTACTGAGACGCTACACTGTCTCTCTGCATTCTATGATCCTATAGTTTACTGTCTCTCTGCATTCTATGATCCTATAGTTTACTGTCTCTCTGCATTCTATGATCCTATAGTTTACTGAGACACTACACTGTCTCTCTGCATTCTATGATCCTATAGTTTACTGTCTCTCTGCATTCTATGATCCTATAGTTTACTGTCTCTCTGCATTCTATGATCTTATAGTTTACTGTCTCTCTGCATTCTATGATCCTATAGTTTACTGAGACACTACACTGTCTCTCTGCATTCTATGATCCTATAGTTTACTGTCTCTCTGCATTCTATGATCCTATAGTTTACTGTCTCTCTGCATTCTATGATCCTATAGTTTACTGAGACACTACACTGTCTCTCTGCATTATATGACCCTATAGTTTACTGAGACGCTACACTGTCTCTCTGCATTCTATGATCCTATAGTTTACTGTGTCTCTGCATTCTATGATCCTATAGTTTACTGTCTCTCTGCATTCTATGATCCTATAGTTTACTGTCTCTCTGCATTCTATGATCTATAGTTTACTGAGACTACACTGTCTCTCTGCATTCTATGATCCTATAGTTTACTGTCTCTCTGCATTCTATGATCCTATAGTTTACTGTCTCTCTGCATTCTATGATCTTATAGTTTACTGTCTCTCTGCATTCTATGATCCTATAGTTTACTGAGACACTACACTGTCTCTCTGCATTCTATGATCCTATAGTTTACTGTCTCTCTGCATTCTATGATCCTATAGTTTACTGAGACGCTACACTGTCTCTCTGCATTCTATGATCCTATAGTTTACTGTCTCTCTGCATTCTATGATCCTATAGTTTACTGAGACGCTACACTGTCTCTCTGCATTCTATGATCCTATAGTTTACTGAGACGCTACACTGTCTCTCTGCATTCTATGATCCTATAGTTTACTGTCTCTCTGCATTCTATGATCCTATAGTTTACTGAGACACTACACTGTCTCTCTGCATTCTATGATCCTATAGTTTACTGTCTCTCTGCATTCTATGATCCTATAGTTTACTGTCTCTCTGCATTCTATGATCTTATAGTTTACTGTCTCTCTGCATTCTATGATCCTATAGTTTACTGTGTCTCTGCATTCTATGATCCTATAGTTTACTGTCTCTCTGCATTCTATGATCCTATAGTTTACTGTCTCTCTGCATTCTATGATCTATAGTTTACTGAGACTACACTGTCTCTCTGCATTCTATGATCCTATAGTTTACTGTCTCTCTGCATTCTATGATCCTATAGTTTACTGTCTCTCTGCATTCTATGATCTTATAGTTTACTGTCTCTCTGCATTCTATGATCCTATAGTTTACTGAGACACTACACTGTCTCTCTGCATTCTATGATCCTATAGTTTACTGTCTCTCTGCATTCTATGATCCTATAGTTTACTGAGACGCTACACTGTCTCTCTGCATTCTATGATCCTATAGTTTACTGTCTCTCTGCATTCTATGATCCTATAGTTTACTGAGACGCTACACTGTCTCTCTGCATTCTATGATCCTATAGTTTACTGAGACGCTACACTGTCTCTCTGCATTCTATGATCCTATAGTTTACTGTCTCTCTGCATTCTATGATCCTATAGTTTACTGAGACACTACACTGTCTCTCTGCATTCTATGATCCTATAGTTTACTGTCTCTCTGCATTCTATGATCCTATAGTTTACTGTCTCTCTGCATTCTATGATCTTATAGTTTACTGTCTCTCTGCATTCTATGATCCTATAGTTTACTGAGACACTACACTGTCTCTCTGCATTCTATGATCCTATAGTTTACTGTCTCTCTGCATTCTATGATCCTATAGTTTACTGTCTCTCTGCATTCTATGATCCTATAGTTTACTGTCTCTCTGTATTCTATGATCCTATAGTTTACTGTCTCTCTGCATTCTATGATCCTATAGTTTACTGAGACGCTACACTGTCTCTCTGCATTCTATGATCCTATAGTTTACTGTCTCTCTGCATTCTATGATCCTATAGTTTACTGTCTCTCTGTATTCTATGATCCTATAGTTTATTGTCTCTCTGCATTCTATGATCCTATAGTTTACTGTCATTCTGCATTCTATGATCCTATAGTTTACTGAGACGCTACACTGTCTCTCTGCATTCTATGATCCTATAGTTTACTGTCTCTCTGCATTCTATGATCCTATAGTTTACTGAGACGCTACACTGTCTCTCTGCATTCTATGATCCTATAGTTTACTGTCTCTCTGCATTCTATGGTCCTATAGTTTACTGTCTCTCTGTATTCTATGATCCTATAGTTTACTGTCTCTCTGCATTCTATGATCCTATAGTTTACTGAGACGCTACACTGTCTCTCTGCATTCTATGATCCTATAGTTTACTGTCTCTCTGCATTCTATGATCCTATAGTTTACTGTCTCTCTGCATTCTATGGCCCTCATTTATCAACCATGCGTACGCCAAAATATGGGCGCACGCCGAAATTAACGACATTTTCGGGATTTAACATTTCCGGCAAAGCTTGAAATTGAACGTGACAACGTTCAAAACCCACGTCTGCTCGGGACCTGGCGTACGTTTTGTCCTCACCTGTTTTTCTGTCTTAGAACGGCGGAGCAGCATTGTTTGACCAGCTGAGAGGCTGTCACAGGCATTTAAACATATGTTTTCACTCCTAAAATGTTAATATAAAACGGTATGTGTATGCAGTAAAAAACAAGAGAGAGATTTCCAACTTTACAGGTAATTAAAATCGCGCAATTAAAAACAATATAACATGTTTACAATGTATTAGTTTGTGCTTAATGAAACAGTGCTTTACTGGCCTTGTTATGCGAGCGCACTTGTGAGATGATTTTGGAGCGCATGCAGTGATGCGGCATATGTGATTATGATATTATTAAAAAAAAGGCATAAATGGACTGCATGCCTTTATTTCCAAGTGACAATGACAAGCATACAGCTTGCCTATTTGTAGTAAGTACTAGCAGGCTATAGGCGTAAGGGGCTTAATCATTCACCATTTAAATAAGTGCTTAGACAGGTTTTGACAGTTTTGACAGTTCAGATAAAAGCGAGATCATTTTCGGGGGTCGGGGGAGGACGGGACCGCGGCGTGCGTCGCCAACACATACCAGCACACATGCAAGCAAGCCTTCATCCATATGTTTATGATTCGTTCATCAATGATCAAATCACTACATAAACGTTGATTATGACTGCCTTGACGACATGATAGGCTATCTCTCATGCAGGCATCACTGACACTCACCCACAGGACTTTAATATCACAGCAGTGCGCAGTCTCACGCCTTCGCCGTGCACTGCGCACGAATGGGTAAAATTAATATAGGCCAGCCCAAACGTATTCCATTCATGGCGATGCGATGTCGATGTGTCATGTAGGTGCGTGCGTGCGTGGACATGACAGCAAGGCAAGCGAGGTGAGAGGGAAACAGACAGGGTAGGCCTACAACTTTATTTAATTCATGCAGGTGTTCGTTGTTTTTTTAATTAACAACACACCAGTTAGTTGGGCTTGCAAGTTGCGTGTGCGTGCAGCGTGTGTGCGTCTGTGTGTGTGTGTGTGTGTGTGTGTGTCTGTGTGTGTGTGTGTGTGTGTGTGTGTGTGTGTGTGTATGAGAGAGGGGGGGTGACTTGAGGCGGGCAGAAAGGCACGGTAACCATGGTTTCCAGATCGTATAGCAGTGTTTCAGGTCGCAAAAACGAGGGCGAGGCTTGAGTTATTAGGGCGTGCAAGATCAAATTCAGCCGTGACATTTATTAACGTGAGAACGAAATTAAGGAAGGATCAGCTGTTTGCGATCACTTTATAAATGCCGTGGCGACGTGGGTGTACTACGAAACCTGCACTCGAATCTGTGGCAGATTTTACACTCGGTTGATAAATGAGGGCCTATGATCCTATAGTTTACTGTCTCTCTGCATTCTATGATCCTATAGTTTACTGAGACGCTACACTGTCTCTCTGCATTCTATGATCCTATAGTTTACTGTCTCTCTGCATTCTATGATCCTATAGTTTACTGAGACGCTACACTGTCTCTCTGCATTCTATGATCCTATAGTTTACTGAGACGCTACACTGTCTCTCTGCATTCTATGATCCTATAGTTTACTGTCTCTCTGCATTCTATGATCCTATAGTTTACTGTCTCTGCATTCTATGATCCTATAGGTTACTGAGACGCTACACTGTCTCTCTGCATTCTATGATCCTATAGTTTACTGTCTCTCTGCATTCTATGATCCTATAGTTTACTGTCTCTCTGCATTCTATGATCCTATAGTTTACTGAGACACTACACTGTCTCTCTGCATTCTATGATCCTATAGTTTACTGTCTCTCTGCATTCTATGATCCTATAGTTTACTGTCTCTCTGCATTCTATGATCTTATAGTTTACTGTCTCTCTGCATTCTATGATCCTATAGTTTACTGAGACACTACACTGTCTCTCTGCATTCTATGATCCTATAGTTTACTGTCTCTCTGCATTCTATGATCCTATAGTTTACTGTCTCTCTGCATTCTATGATCCTATAGTTTACTGAGACACTACACTGTCTCTCTGCATTATATGACCCTATAGTTTACTGAGACGCTACACTGTCTCTCTGCATTCTATGATCCTATAGTTTACTGTGTCTCTGCATTCTATGATCCTATAGTTTACTGTCTCTCTGCATTCTATGATCCTATAGTTTACTGTCTCTCTGCATTCTATGATCTATAGTTTACTGAGACTACACTGTCTCTCTGCATTCTATGATCCTATAGTTTACTGTCTCTCTGCATTCTATGATCCTATAGTTTACTGTCTCTCTGCATTCTATGATCTTATAGTTTACTGTCTCTCTGCATTCTATGATCCTATAGTTTACTGAGACACTACACTGTCTCTCTGCATTCTATGATCCTATAGTTTACTGTCTCTCTGCATTCTATGGTCCTATAGTTTACTGTCTCTCTGCATTCTATGATCCTATAGTTTACTGAGACGCTACACTGTCTCTCTGCATTCTATGATCCTATAGTTTACTGTCTCTCTGCATTCTATGATCCTATAGTTTACTGAGACGCTACACTGTCTCTCTGCATTCTATGATCCTATAGTTTACTGAGACGCTACACTGTCTCTCTGCATTCTATGATCCTATAGTTTACTGTCTCTCTGCATTCTATGATCCTATAGTTTACTGAGACACTACACTGTCTCTCTGCATTCTATGATCCTATAGTTTACTGTCTCTCTGCATTCTATGATCCTATAGTTTACTGTCTCTCTGCATTCTATGATCTTATAGTTTACTGTCTCTCTGCATTCTATGATCCTATAGTTTACTGTGTCTCTGCATTCTATGATCCTATAGTTTACTGTCTCTCTGCATTCTATGATCCTATAGTTTACTGTCTCTCTGCATTCTATGATCTATAGTTTACTGAGACTACACTGTCTCTCTGCATTCTATGATCCTATAGTTTACTGTCTCTCTGCATTCTATGATCCTATAGTTTACTGTCTCTCTGCATTCTATGATCTTATAGTTTACTGTCTCTCTGCATTCTATGATCCTATAGTTTACTGAGACACTACACTGTCTCTCTGCATTCTATGATCCTATAGTTTACTGTCTCTCTGCATTCTATGATCCTATAGTTTACTGAGACGCTACACTGTCTCTCTGCATTCTATGATCCTATAGTTTACTGTCTCTCTGCATTCTATGATCCTATAGTTTACTGAGACGCTACACTGTCTCTCTGCATTCTATGATCCTATAGTTTACTGAGACGCTACACTGTCTCTCTGCATTCTATGATCCTATAGTTTACTGTCTCTCTGCATTCTATGATCCTATAATTTACTGAGACACTACACTGTCTCTCTGCATTCTATGATCCTATAGTTTACTGTCTCTCTGCATTCTATGATCCTATAGTTTACTGTCTCTCTGCATTCTATGATCTTATAGTTTACTGTCTCTCTGCATTCTATGATCCTATAGTTTACTGAGACACTACACTGTCTCTCTGCATTCTATGATCCTATAGTTTACTGTCTCTCTGCATTCTATGATCCTATAGTTTACTGTCTCTCTGCATTCTATGATCCTATAGTTTACTGAGACACTACACTGTCTCTCTGCATTATATGACCCTATAGTTTACTGAGACGCTACACTGTCTCTCTGCATTCTATGATCCTATAGTTTACTGTGTCTCTGCATTCTATGATCCTATAGTTTACTGTCTCTCTGCATTCTATGATCCTATAGTTTACTGTCTCTCTGCATTATATGATCTATAGTTTACTGAGACTACACTGTCTCTCTGCATTCTATGATCCTATAGTTTACTGTCTCTCTGCATTCTATGATCCTATAGTTTACTGTCTCTCTGCATTCTATGATCCTATAGTTTACTGTCTCTCTGCATTCTATGATCTTATAGTTTACTGTCTCTCTGCATTCTATGATCCTATAGTTTACTGAGACACTACACTGTCTCTCTGCATTCTATGATCCTATAGTTTACTGTCTATCTGCATTCTATGATCCTATAGTTTACTGTCTCTCTGCATTCTATGATCCTATAGTTTACTGAGACGCTACACTGTCTCTCTGCATTCTATGATCCTATAGTTTACTGTCTCTCTGCATTCTATGATCCTATAGTTTACTGTCTCTCTGCATTCTATGGCCCTCATTTATCAACCATGCGTACGCCAAAATATGGGCGCACGCCGAAATTAACGACATTTTCGGGATTTAACATTTCCGGCAAAGCTTGAAATTGAACGTGACAACGTTCAAAACCCACGTCTGCTCGGGACCTGGCGTACGTTTTGTCCTCACCTGTTTTTCTGTCTTAGAACGGCGGAGCAGCATTGTTTGACCAGCTGAGAGGCTGTCACAGGCATTTAAACATATGTTTTCACTCCTAAAATGTTAATATAAAACGGTATGTGTATGCAGTAAAAAACAAGAGAGAGATTTCCAACTTTACAAGTAATTAAAATCGCGCAATTAAAAACAATATAACATGTTTACAATGTATTAGTTTGTGCTTAATCAAACAGTGCTTTACTGGCCTTGTTATGCGAGCGCACTTGTGAGATGATTTTGGAGCGCATGCAGTGATGCGGCATATGTGATTATGATATTATTAAAAAAAAGGCATAAATGGACTGCATGCCTTTATTTCCAAGTGACAATGACAAGCATACAGCTTGCCTATTTGTAGTAAGTACTAGCAGGCTATAGGCGTAAGGGGCTTAATCATTCACCATTTAAATAAGTGCTTAGACAGGTTTTGACAGTTTTGACAGTTCAGATAAAAGCGAGATCATTTTCGGGGGTCGGGGGAGGACGGGACCGCGGCGTGCGTCGCCAACACATACCAGCACACATGCAAGCAAGCCTTCATCCATATGTTTATGATTCGTTCATCAATGATCAAATCACTACATAAACGTTGATTATGACTGCCTTGACGACATGATAGCCTATCTCTCATGCAGGCATCACTGACACTCACCCACAGGACTTTAATATCACAGCAGTGCGCAGTCTCACGCCTTCGCCGTGCACTGCGCACGAATGGGTAAAATTAATATAGGCCAGCCCAAACGTATTCCATTCATGGCGATGCGATGTCGATGTGTCATGTAGGTGCGTGCGTGCGTGGACATGACAGCAAGGCAAGCGAGGTGAGAGGGAAACAGACAGGGTAGGCCTACAACTTTATTTAATTCATGCAGGTGTTCGTTGTTTTTTTAATTAACAACACACCAGTTAGTTGGGCTTGCAAGTTGCGTGTGCGTGCAGCGTGTGTGCGTCTGTGTGTGTGTGTGTGTGTGTGTGTGTGTCTGTGTGTGTGTGTGTGTGTGTGTGTGTGTGTGTGTGTGTATGAGAGAGGGGGGGTGACTTGAGGCGGGCAGAAAGGCACGGTAACCATGGTTTCCAGATCGTATAGCAGTGTTTCAGGTCGCAAAAACGAGGGCGAGGCTTGAGTTATTAGGGCGTGCAAGATCAAATTCAGCCGTGACATTTATTAACGTGAGAACGAAATTAAGGAAGGATCAGCTGTTTGCGATCACTTTATAAATGCCGTGGCGACGTGGGTGTACTACGAAACCTGCACTCGAATCTGTGGCAGATTTTACACTCGGTTGATAAATGAGGGCCTATGATCCTATAGTTTACTGTCTCTCTGCATTCTATGATCCTATAGTTTACTGAGACGCTACACTGTCTCTCTGCATTCTATGATCCTATAGTTTACTGTCTCTCTGCATTCTATGATCCTATAGTTTACTGAGACGCTACACTGTCTCTCTGCATTCTATGATCCTATAGTTTACTGAGACGCTACACTGTCTCTCTGCATTCTATGATCCTATAGTTTACTGTCTCTCTGCATTCTATGATCCTATAGTTTACTGTCTCTGCATTCTATGATCCTATAGGTTACTGAGACGCTACACTGTCTCTCTGCATTCTATGATCCTATAGTTTACTGTCTCTCTGCATTCTATGATCCTATAGTTTACTGTCTCTCTGCATTCTATGATCCTATAGTTTACTGAGACACTACACTGTCTCTCTGCATTCTATGATCCTATAGTTTACTGTCTCTCTGCATTCTATGATCCTATAGTTTACTGTCTCTCTGCATTCTATGATCTTATAGTTTACTGTCTCTCTGCATTCTATGATCCTATAGTTTACTGAGACACTACACTGTCTCTCTGCATTCTATGATCCTATAGTTTACTGTCTCTCTGCATTCTATGATCCTATAGTTTACTGTCTCTCTGCATTCTATGATCCTATAGTTTACTGAGACACTACACTGTCTCTCTGCATTATATGACCCTATAGTTTACTGAGACGCTACACTGTCTCTCTGCATTCTATGATCCTATAGTTTACTGTGTCTCTGCATTCTATGATCCTATAGTTTACTGTCTCTCTGCATTCTATGATCCTATAGTTTACTGTCTCTCTGCATTCTATGATCTATAGTTTACTGAGACTACACTGTCTCTCTGCATTCTATGATCCTATAGTTTACTGTCTCTCTGCATTCTATGATCCTATAGTTTACTGTCTCTCTGCATTCTATGATCTTATAGTTTACTGTCTCTCTGCATTCTATGATCCTATAGTTTACTGAGACACTACACTGTCTCTCTGCATTCTATGATCCTATAGTTTACTGTCTCTCTGCATTCTATGATCCTATAGTTTACTGAGACGCTACACTGTCTCTCTGCATTCTATGATCCTATAGTTTACTGTCTCTCTGCATTCTATGATCCTATAGTTTACTGAGACGCTACACTGTCTCTCTGCATTCTATGATCCTATAGTTTACTGAGACGCTACACTGTCTCTCTGCATTCTATGATCCTATAGTTTACTGTCTCTCTGCATTCTATGATCCTATAGTTTACTGAGACACTACACTGTCTCTCTGCATTCTATGATCCTATAGTTTACTGTCTCTCTGCATTCTATGATCCTATAGTTTACTGTCTCTCTGCATTCTATGATCTTATAGTTTACTGTCTCTCTGCATTCTATGATCCTATAGTTTACTGAGACACTACACTGTCTCTCTGCATTCTATGATCCTATAGTTTACTGTCTCTCTGCATTCTATGATCCTATAGTTTACTGTCTCTCTGCATTCTATGATCCTATAGTTTACTGAGACACTACACTGTCTCTCTGCATTATATGACCCTATAGTTTACTGAGACGCTACACTGTCTCTCTGCATTCTATGATCCTATAGTTTACTGTGTCTCTGCATTCTATGATCCTATAGTTTACTGTCTCTCTGCATTCTATGATCCTATAGTTTACTGTCTCTCTGCATTATATGATCTATAGTTTACTGAGACTACACTGTCTCTCTGCATTCTATGATCCTATAGTTTACTGTCTCTCTGCATTCTATGATCCTATAGTTTACTGTCTCTCTGCATTCTATGATCCTATAGTTTACTGTCTCTCTGCATTCTATGATCTTATAGTTTACTGTCTCTCTGCATTCTATGATCCTATAGTTTACTGAGACACTACACTGTCTCTCTGCATTCTATGATCCTATAGTTTACTGTCTCTCTGCATTCTATGATCCTATAGTTTACTGTCTCTCTGCATTCTATGATCCTATAGTTTACTGAGACGCTACACTGTCTCTCTGCATTCTATGATCCTATAGTTTACTGTCTCTCTGCATTCTATGATCCTATAGTTTACTGTCTCTCTGCATTCTATGGCCCTCATTTATCAACCATGCGTACGCCAAAATATGGGCGCACGCCGAAATTAACGACATTTTCGGGATTTAACATTTCCGGCAAAGCTTGAAATTGAACGTGACAACGTTCAAAACCCACGTCTGCTCGGGACCTGGCGTACGTTTTGTCCTCACCTGTTTTTCTGTCTTAGAACGGCGGAGCAGCATTGTTTGACCAGCTGAGAGGCTGTCACAGGCATTTAAACATATGTTTTCACTCCTAAAATGTTAATATAAAACGGTATGTGTATGCAGTAAAAAACAAGAGAGAGATTTCCAACTTTACAAGTAATTAAAATCGCGCAATTAAAAACAATATAACATGTTTACAATGTATTAGTTTGTGCTTAATCAAACAGTGCTTTACTGGCCTTGTTATGCGAGCGCACTTGTGAGATGATTTTGGAGCGCATGCAGTGATGCGGCATATGTGATTATGATATTATTAAAAAAAAGGCATAAATGGACTGCATGCCTTTATTTCCAAGTGACAATGACAAGCATACAGCTTGCCTATTTGTAGTAAGTACTAGCAGGCTATAGGCGTAAGGGGCTTAATCATTCACCATTTAAATAAGTGCTTAGACAGGTTTTGACAGTTTTGACAGTTCAGATAAAAGCGAGATCATTTTCGGGGGTCGGGGGAGGACGGGACCGCGGCGTGCGTCGCCAACACATACCAGCACACATGCAAGCAAGCCTTCATCCATATGTTTATGATTCGTTCATCAATGATCAAATCACTACATAAACGTTGATTATGACTGCCTTGACGACATGATAGCCTATCTCTCATGCAGGCATCACTGACACTCACCCACAGGACTTTAATATCACAGCAGTGCGCAGTCTCACGCCTTCGCCGTGCACTGCGCACGAATGGGTAAAATTAATATAGGCCAGCCCAAACGTATTCCATTCATGGCGATGCGATGTCGATGTGTCATGTAGGTGCGTGCGTGCGTGGACATGACAGCAAGGCAAGCGAGGTGAGAGGGAAACAGACAGGGTAGGCCTACAACTTTATTTAATTCATGCAGGTGTTCGTTGTTTTTTTAATTAACAACACACCAGTTAGTTGGGCTTGCAAGTTGCGTGTGCGTGCAGCGTGTGTGCGTCTGTGTGTGTGTGTGTGTGTGTGTGTGTGTCTGTGTGTGTGTGTGTGTGTGTGTGTGTGTGTGTGTGTGTATGAGAGAGGGGGGGTGACTTGAGGCGGGCAGAAAGGCACGGTAACCATGGTTTCCAGATCGTATAGCAGTGTTTCAGGTCGCAAAAACGAGGGCGAGGCTTGAGTTATTAGGGCGTGCAAGATCAAATTCAGCCGTGACATTTATTAACGTGAGAACGAAATTAAGGAAGGATCAGCTGTTTGCGATCACTTTATAAATGCCGTGGCGACGTGGGTGTACTACGAAACCTGCACTCGAATCTGTGGCAGATTTTACACTCGGTTGATAAATGAGGGCCTATGATCCTATAGTTTACTGTCTCTCTGCATTCTATGATCCTATAGTTTACTGAGACGCTACACTGTCTCTCTGCATTCTATGATCCTATAGTTTACTGTCTCTCTGCATTCTATGATCCTATAGTTTACTGAGACGCTACACTGTCTCTCTGCATTCTATGATCCTATAGTTTACTGAGACGCTACACTGTCTCTCTGCATTCTATGATCCTATAGTTTACTGTCTCTCTGCATTCTATGATCCTATAGTTTACTGTCTCTGCATTCTATGATCCTATAGGTTACTGAGACGCTACACTGTCTCTCTGCATTCTATGATCCTATAGTTTACTGTCTCTCTGCATTCTATGATCCTATAGTTTACTGTCTCTGCATTCTATGATCCTATAGTTTACTGAGACACTACACTGTCTCTCTGCATTCTATGATCCTATAGTTTACTGTCTCTCTGCATTCTATGATCCTATAGTTTACTGTCTCTCTGCATTCTATGATCTTATAGTTTACTGTCTCTCTGCATTCTATGATCCTATAGTTTACTGAGACACTACACTGTCTCTCTGCATTCTATGATCCTATAGTTTACTGTCTCTCTGCATTCTATGATCCTATAGTTTACTGTCTCTCTGCATTCTATGATCCTATAGTTTACTGAGACACTACACTGTCTCTCTGCATTATATGACCCTATAGTTTACTGAGACGCTACACTGTCTCTCTGCATTCTATGATCCTATAGTTTACTGTGTCTCTGCATTCTATGATCCTATAGTTTACTGTCTCTCTGCATTCTATGATCCTATAGTTTACTGTCTCTCTGCATTCTATGATCTATAGTTTACTGAGACTACACTGTCTCTCTGCATTCTATGATCCTATAGTTTACTGTCTCTCTGCATTCTATGATCCTATAGTTTACTGTCTCTCTGCATTCTATGATCTTATAGTTTACTGTCTCTCTGCATTCTATGATCCTATAGTTTACTGAGACACTACACTGTCTCTCTGCATTCTATGATCCTATAGTTTACTGTCTCTCTGCATTCTATGATCCTATAGTTTACTGAGACGCTACACTGTCTCTCTGCATTCTATGATCCTATAGTTTACTGTCTCTCTGCATTCTATGATCCTATAGTTTACTGAGACGCTACACTGTCTCTCTGCATTCTATGATCCTATAGTTTACTGAGACGCTACACTGTCTCTCTGCATTCTATGATCCTATAGTTTACTGTCTCTCTGCATTCTATGATCCTATAGTTTACTGAGACACTACACTGTCTCTCTGCATTCTATGATCCTATAGTTTACTGTCTCTCTGCATTCTATGATCCTATAGTTTACTGTCTCTCTGCATTCTATGATCTTATAGTTTACTGTCTCTCTGCATTCTATGATCCTATAGTTTACTGAGACACTACACTGTCTCTCTGCATTCTATGATCCTATAGTTTACTGTCTCTCTGCATTCTATGATCCTATAGTTTACTGTCTCTCTGCATTCTATGATCCTATAGTTTACTGAGACACTACACTGTCTCTCTGCATTATATGACCCTATAGTTTACTGAGACGCTACACTGTCTCTCTGCATTCTATGATCCTATAGTTTACTGTGTCTCTGCATTCTATGATCCTATAGTTTACTGTCTCTCTGCATTCTATGATCCTATAGTTTACTGTCTCTCTGCATTATATGATCTATAGTTTACTGAGACTACACTGTCTCTCTGCATTCTATGATCCTATAGTTTACTGTCTCTCTGCATTCTATGATCCTATAGTTTACTGTCTCTCTGCATTCTATGATCCTATAGTTTACTGTCTCTCTGCATTCTATGATCTTATAGTTTACTGTCTCTCTGCATTCTATGATCCTATAGTTTACTGAGACACTACACTGTCTCTCTGCATTCTATGATCCTATAGTTTACTGTCTCTCTGCATTCTATGATCCTATAGTTTACTGTCTCTCTGCATTCTATGATCCTATAGTTTACTGAGACGCTACACTGTCTCTCTGCATTCTATGATCCTATAGTTTACTGTCTCTCTGCATTCTATGATCCTATAGTTTACTGTCTCTCTGCATTCTATGGCCCTCATTTATCAACCATGCGTACGCCAAAATATGGGCGCACGCCGAAATTAACGACATTTTCGGGATTTAACATTTCCGGCAAAGCTTGAAATTGAACGTGACAACGTTCAAAACCCACGTCTGCTCGGGACCTGGCGTACGTTTTGTCCTCACCTGTTTTTCTGTCTTAGAACGGCGGAGCAGCATTGTTTGACCAGCTGAGAGGCTGTCACAGGCATTTAAACATATGTTTTCACTCCTAAAATGTTAATATAAAACGGTATGTGTATGCAGTAAAAAACAAGAGAGAGATTTCCAACTTTACAAGTAATTAAAATCGCGCAATTAAAAACAATATAACATGTTTACAATGTATTAGTTTGTGCTTAATCAAACAGTGCTTTACTGGCCTTGTTATGCGAGCGCACTTGTGAGATGATTTTGGAGCGCATGCAGTGATGCGGCATATGTGATTATGATATTATTAAAAAAAAGGCATAAATGGACTGCATGCCTTTATTTCCAAGTGACAATGACAAGCATACAGCTTGCCTATTTGTAGTAAGTACTAGCAGGCTATAGGCGTAAGGGGCTTAATCATTCACCATTTAAATAAGTGCTTAGACAGGTTTTGACAGTTTTGACAGTTCAGATAAAAGCGAGATCATTTTCGGGGGTCGGGGGAGGACGGGACCGCGGCGTGCGTCGCCAACACATACCAGCACACATGCAAGCAAGCCTTCATCCATATGTTTATGATTCGTTCATCAATGATCAAATCACTACATAAACGTTGATTATGACTGCCTTGACGACATGATAGCCTATCTCTCATGCAGGCATCACTGACACTCACCCACAGGACTTTAATATCACAGCAGTGCGCAGTCTCACGCCTTCGCCGTGCACTGCGCACGAATGGGTAAAATTAATATAGGCCAGCCCAAACGTATTCCATTCATGGCGATGCGATGTCGATGTGTCATGTAGGTGCGTGCGTGCGTGGACATGACAGCAAGGCAAGCGAGGTGAGAGGGAAACAGACAGGGTAGGCCTACAACTTTATTTAATTCATGCAGGTGTTCGTTGTTTTTTTAATTAACAACACACCAGTTAGTTGGGCTTGCAAGTTGCGTGTGCGTGCAGCGTGTGTGCGTCTGTGTGTGTGTGTGTGTGTGTGTGTGTGTCTGTGTGTGTGTGTGTGTGTGTGTGTGTGTGTGTGTGTGTATGAGAGAGGGGGGGTGACTTGAGGCGGGCAGAAAGGCACGGTAACCATGGTTTCCAGATCGTATAGCAGTGTTTCAGGTCGCAAAAACGAGGGCGAGGCTTGAGTTATTAGGGCGTGCAAGATCAAATTCAGCCGTGACATTTATTAACGTGAGAACGAAATTAAGGAAGGATCAGCTGTTTGCGATCACTTTATAAATGCCGTGGCGACGTGGGTGTACTACGAAACCTGCACTCGAATCTGTGGCAGATTTTACACTCGGTTGATAAATGAGGGCCTATGATCCTATAGTTTACTGTCTCTCTGCATTCTATGATCCTATAGTTTACTGAGACGCTACACTGTCTCTCTGCATTCTATGATCCTATAGTTTACTGTCTCTCTGCATTCTATGATCCTATAGTTTACTGAGACGCTACACTGTCTCTCTGCATTCTATGATCCTATAGTTTACTGAGACGCTACACTGTCTCTCTGCATTCTATGATCCTATAGTTTACTGTCTCTCTGCATTCTATGATCCTATAGTTTACTGTCTCTGCATTCTATGATCCTATAGGTTACTGAGACGCTACACTGTCTCTCTGCATTCTATGATCCTATAGTTTACTGTCTCTCTGCATTCTATGATCCTATAGTTTACTGTCTCTGCATTCTATGATCCTATAGTTTACTGAGACACTACACTGTCTCTCTGCATTCTATGATCCTATAGTTTACTGTCTCTCTGCATTCTATGATCCTATAGTTTACTGTCTCTCTGCATTCTATGATCTTATAGTTTACTGTCTCTCTGCATTCTATGATCCTATAGTTTACTGAGACACTACACTGTCTCTCTGCATTCTATGATCCTATAGTTTACTGTCTCTCTGCATTCTATGATCCTATAGTTTACTGTCTCTCTGCATTCTATGATCCTATAGTTTACTGAGACACTACACTGTCTCTCTGCATTATATGACCCTATAGTTTACTGAGACGCTACACTGTCTCTCTGCATTCTATGATCCTATAGTTTACTGTGTCTCTGCATTCTATGATCCTATAGTTTACTGTCTCTCTGCATTCTATGATCCTATAGTTTACTGTCTCTCTGCATTCTATGATCTATAGTTTACTGAGACTACACTGTCTCTCTGCATTCTATGATCCTATAGTTTACTGTCTCTCTGCATTCTATGATCCTATAGTTTACTGTCTCTCTGCATTCTATGATCTTATAGTTTACTGTCTCTCTGCATTCTATGATCCTATAGTTTACTGAGACACTACACTGTCTCTCTGCATTCTATGATCCTATAGTTTACTGTCTCTCTGCATTCTATGATCCTATAGTTTACTGAGACGCTACACTGTCTCTCTGCATTCTATGATCCTATAGTTTACTGTCTCTCTGCATTCTATGATCCTATAGTTTACTGAGACGCTACACTGTCTCTCTGCATTCTATGATCCTATAGTTTACTGAGACGCTACACTGTCTCTCTGCATTCTATGATCCTATAGTTTACTGTCTCTCTGCATTCTATGATCCTATAGTTTACTGAGACACTACACTGTCTCTCTGCATTCTATGATCCTATAGTTTACTGTCTCTCTGCATTCTATGATCCTATAGTTTACTGTCTCTCTGCATTCTATGATCCTATAGTTTACTGTCTCTGCATTCTATGATCCTATAGTTTACTGAGACACTACACTGTCTCTCTGCATTCTATGATCCTATAGTTTACTGTCTCTCTGCATTCTATGATCCTATAGTTTACTGTCTCTCTGCATTCTATGATCCTATAGTTTACTGAGACACTACACTGTCTCTCTGCATTCTATGATCCTATAGTTTACTGTCTCTCTGCATTCTATGATCCTATAGTTTACTGTCTCTCTGCATTCTATGATCTTATAGTTTACTGTCTCTCTGCATTCTATGATCCTATAGTTTACTGAGACACTACACTGTCTCTCTGCATTCTATGATCCTATAGTTTACTGTCTCTCTGCATTCTATGATCCTATAGTTTACTGTCTCTCTGCATTCTATGATCCTATAGTTTACTGAGACACTACACTGTCTCTCTGCATTATATGACCCTATAGTTTACTGAGACGCTACACTGTCTCTCTGCATTCTATGATCCTATAGTTTACTGTGTCTCTGCATTCTATGATCCTATAGTTTACTGTCTCTCTGCATTCTATGATCCTATAGTTTACTGTCTCTCTGCATTCTATGATCTATAGTTTACTGAGACTACACTGTCTCTCTGCATTCTATGATCCTATAGTTTACTGTCTCTCTGCATTCTATGATCCTATAGTTTACTGTCTCTCTGCATTCTATGATCCTATAGTTTACTGAGACGCTACACTGTCTCTCTGCATTCTATGATCCTATAGTTTACTGAGACGCTACACTGTCTCTCTGCATTCTATGATCCTATAGTTTACTGTCTCTCTGCATTCTATGATCCTATAGTTTACTGAGACACTACACTGTCTCTCTGCATTCTATGATCCTATAGTTTACTGTCTCTCTGTATTCTATGATCCTATAGTTTATTGTCTCTCTGCATTCTATGATCCTATAGTTTACTGTCATTCTGCATTCTATGATCCTATAGTTTACTGAGACGCTACACTGTCTCTCTGCATTCTATGATCCTATAGTTTACTGTCTCTCTGCATTCTATGATCCTATAGTTTACTGAGACGCTACACTGTCTCTCTGCATTCTATGATCCTATAGTTTACTGTCTCTCTGCATTCTATGGTCCTATAGTTTACTGTCTCTCTGTATTCTATGATCCTATAGTTTACTGTCTCTCTGCATTCTATGATCCTATAGTTTACTGAGACGCTACACTGTCTCTCTGCATTCTATGATCCTATAGTTTACTGTCTCTCTGCATTCTATGATCCTATAGTTTACTGTCTCTCTGCATTCTATGGCCCTCATTTATCAACCATGCGTACGCCAAAATATGGGCGCACGCCGAAATTAACGACATTTTCGGGATTTAACATTTCCGGCAAAGCTTGAAATTGAACGTGACAACGTTCAAAACCCACGTCTGCTCGGGACCTGGCGTACGTTTTGTCCTCACCTGTTTTTCTGTCTTAGAACGGCGGAGCAGCATTGTTTGACCAGCTGAGAGGCTGTCACAGGCATTTAAACATATGTTTTCACTCCTAAAATGTTAATATAAAACGGTATGTGTATGCAGTAAAAAACAAGAGAGAGATTTCCAACTTTACAGGTAATTAAAATCGCGCAATTAAAAACAATATAACATGTTTACAATGTATTAGTTTGTGCTTAATCAAACAGTGCTTTACTGGCCTTGTTATGCGAGCGCACTTGTGAGATGATTTTGGAGCGCATGCAGTGATGCGGCATATGTGATTATGATATTATTAAAAAAAAGGCATAAATGGACTGCATGCCTTTATTTCCAAGTGACAATGACAAGCATACAGCTTGCCTATTTGTAGTAAGTACTAGCAGGCTATAGGCGTAAGGGGCTTAATCATTCACCATTTAAATAAGTGCTTAGACAGGTTTTGACAGTTTTGACAGTTCAGATAAAAGCGAGATCATTTTCGGGGGTCGGGGGAGGACGGGACCGCGGCGTGCGTCGCCAACACATACCAGCACACATGCAAGCAAGCCTTCATCCATATGTTTATGATTCGTTCATCAATGATCAAATCACTACATAAACGTTGATTATGACTGCCTTGACGACATGATAGCCTATCTCTCATGCAGGCATCACTGACACTCACCCACAGGACTTTAATATCACAGCAGTGCGCAGTCTCACGCCTTCGCCGTGCACTGCGCACGAATGGGTAAAATTAATATAGGCCAGCCCAAACGTATTCCATTCATGGCGATGCGATGTCGATGTGTCATGTAGGTGCGTGCGTGCGTGGACATGACAGCAAGGCAAGCGAGGTGAGAGGGAAACAGACAGGGTAGGCCTACAACTTTATTTAATTCATGCAGGTGTTCGTTGTTTTTTTAATTAACAACACACCAGTTAGTTGGGCTTGCAAGTTGCGTGTGCGTGCAGCGTGTGTGCGTCTGTGTGTGTGTGTGTGTGTGTCTGTGTGTGTGTGTGTGTGTGTGTGTGTGTGTGTGTGTATGAGAGAGGGGGGGTGACTTGAGGCGGGCAGAAAGGCACGGTAACCATGGTTTCCAGATCGTATAGCAGTGTTTCAGGTCGCAAAAACGAGGGCGAGGCTTGAGTTATTAGGGCGTGCAAGATCAAATTCAGCCGTGACATTTATTAACGTGAGAACGAAATTAAGGAAGGATCAGCTGTTTGCGATCACTTTATAAATGCCGTGGCGACGTGGGTGTACTACGAAACCTGCACTCGAATCTGTGGCAGATTTTACACTCGGTTGATAAATGAGGGCCTATGATCCTATAGTTTACTGTCTCTCTGCATTCTATGATCCTATAGTTTACTGAGACGCTACACTGTCTCTCTGCATTCTATGATCCTATAGTTTACTGTCTCTCTGCATTCTATGATCCTATAGTTTACTGAGACGCTACACTGTCTCTCTGCATTCTATGATCCTATAGTTTACTGAGACGCTACACTGTCTCTCTGCATTCTATGATCCTATAGTTTACTGTCTCTCTGCATTCTATGATCCTATAGTTTACTGTCTCTGCATTCTATGATCCTATAGGTTACTGAGACGCTACACTGTCTCTCTGCATTCTATGATCCTATAGTTTACTGTCTCTCTGCATTCTATGATCCTATAGTTTACTGTCTCTCTGCATTCTATGATCCTATAGTTTACTGAGACACTACACTGTCTCTCTGCATTCTATGATCCTATAGTTTACTGTCTCTCTGCATTCTATGATCCTATAGTTTACTGTCTCTCTGCATTCTATGATCTTATAGTTTACTGTCTCTCTGCATTCTATGATCCTATAGTTTACTGAGACACTACACTGTCTCTCTGCATTCTATGATCCTATAGTTTACTGTCTCTCTGCATTCTATGATCCTATAGTTTACTGTCTCTCTGCATTCTATGATCCTATAGTTTACTGAGACACTACACTGTCTCTCTGCATTATATGACCCTATAGTTTACTGAGACGCTACACTGTCTCTCTGCATTCTATGATCCTATAGTTTACTGTGTCTCTGCATTCTATGATCCTATAGTTTACTGTCTCTCTGCATTCTATGATCCTATAGTTTACTGTCTCTCTGCATTCTATGATCTATAGTTTACTGAGACTACACTGTCTCTCTGCATTCTATGATCCTATAGTTTACTGTCTCTCTGCATTCTATGATCCTATAGTTTACTGTCTCTCTGCATTCTATGATCCTATAGTTTACTGAGACGCTACACTGTCTCTCTGCATTCTATGATCCTATAGTTTACTGAGACGCTACACTGTCTCTCTGCATTCTATGATCCTATAGTTTACTGTCTCTCTGCATTCTATGATCCTATAGTTTACTGAGACACTACACTGTCTCTCTGCATTCTATGATCCTATAGTTTACTGTCTCTCTGCATTCTATGATCCTATAGTTTACTGTCTCTCTGCATTCTATGATCTTATAGTTTACTGTCTCTCTGCATTCTATGATCCTATAGTTTACTGAGACACTACACTGTCTCTCTGCATTCTATGATCCTATAGTTTACTGTCTCTCTGCATTCTATGATCCTATAGTTTACTGTCTCTCTGCATTCTATGATCCTATAGTTTACTGAGACACTACACTGTCTCTCTGCATTATATGACCCTATAGTTTACTGAGACGCTACACTGTCTCTCTGCATTCTATGATCCTATAGTTTACTGTGTCTCTGCATTCTATGATCCTATAGTTTACTGTCTCTCTGCATTCTATGATCCTATAGTTTACTGTCTCTCTGCATTATATGATCTATAGTTTACTGAGACTACACTGTCTCTCTGCATTCTATGATCCTATAGTTTACTGTCTCTCTGCATTCTATGATCCTATAGTTTACTGTCTCTCTGCATTCTATGATCCTATAGTTTACTGTCTCTCTGCATTCTATGATCTTATAGTTTACTGTCTCTCTGCATTCTATGATCCTATAGTTTACTGAGACACTACACTGTCTCTCTGCATTCTATGATCCTATAGTTTACTGTCTATCTGCATTCTATGATCCTATAGTTTACTGTCTCTCTGCATTCTATGATCCTATAGTTTACTGAGACGCTACACTGTCTCTCTGCATTCTATGATCCTATAGTTTACTGTCTCTCTGCATTCTATGATCCTATAGTTTACTGTCTCTCTGCATTCTATGGCCCTCATTTATCAACCATGCGTACGCCAAAATATGGGCGCACGCCGAAATTAACGACATTTTCGGGATTTAACATTTCCGGCAAAGCTTGAAATTGAACGTGACAACGTTCAAAACCCACGTCTGCTCGGGACCTGGCGTACGTTTTGTCCTCACCTGTTTTTCTGTCTTAGAACGGCGGAGCAGCATTGTTTGACCAGCTGAGAGGCTGTCACAGGCATTTAAACATATGTTTTCACTCCTAAAATGTTAATATAAAACGGTATGTGTATGCAGTAAAAAACAAGAGAGAGATTTCCAACTTTACAAGTAATTAAAATCGCGCAATTAAAAACAATATAACATGTTTACAATGTATTAGTTTGTGCTTAATCAAACAGTGCTTTACTGGCCTTGTTATGCGAGCGCACTTGTGAGATGATTTTGGAGCGCATGCAGTGATGCGGCATATGTGATTATGATATTATTAAAAAAAAGGCATAAATGGACTGCATGCCTTTATTTCCAAGTGACAATGACAAGCATACAGCTTGCCTATTTGTAGTAAGTACTAGCAGGCTATAGGCGTAAGGGGCTTAATCATTCACCATTTAAATAAGTGCTTAGACAGGTTTTGACAGTTTTGACAGTTCAGATAAAAGCGAGATCATTTTCGGGGGTCGGGGGAGGACGGGACCGCGGCGTGCGTCGCCAACACATACCAGCACACATGCAAGCAAGCCTTCATCCATATGTTTATGATTCGTTCATCAATGATCAAATCACTACATAAACGTTGATTATGACTGCCTTGACGACATGATAGCCTATCTCTCATGCAGGCATCACTGACACTCACCCACAGGACTTTAATATCACAGCAGTGCGCAGTCTCACGCCTTCGCCGTGCACTGCGCACGAATGGGTAAAATTAATATAGGCCAGCCCAAACGTATTCCATTCATGGCGATGCGATGTCGATGTGTCATGTAGGTGCGTGCGTGCGTGGACATGACAGCAAGGCAAGCGAGGTGAGAGGGAAACAGACAGGGTAGGCCTACAACTTTATTTAATTCATGCAGGTGTTCGTTGTTTTTTTAATTAACAACACACCAGTTAGTTGGGCTTGCAAGTTGCGTGTGCGTGCAGCGTGTGTGCGTCTGTGTGTGTGTGTGTGTGTGTGTGTCTGTGTGTGTGTGTGTGTGTGTGTGTGTGTGTGTGTGTGTATGAGAGAGGGGGGGTGACTTGAGGCGGGCAGAAAGGCACGGTAACCATGGTTTCCAGATCGTATAGCAGTGTTTCAGGTCGCAAAAACGAGGGCGAGGCTTGAGTTATTAGGGCGTGCAAGATCAAATTCAGCCGTGACATTTATTAACGTGAGAACGAAATTAAGGAAGGATCAGCTGTTTGCGATCACTTTATAAATGCCGTGGCGACGTGGGTGTACTACGAAACCTGCACTCGAATCTGTGGCAGGTTTTACACTCGATTGATAAATGAGGGCCTATGATCCTATAGTTTACTGTCTCTCTGCATTCTATGATCCTATAGTTTACTGAGACGCTACACTGTCTCTCTGCATTCTATGATCCTATAGTTTACTGTCTCTCTGCATTCTATGATCCTATAGTTTGCTGAGACGCTACACTGTCTCTCTGCATTCTATGATCCTATAGTTTACTGAGACGCTACACTGTCTCTCTGCATTCTATGATCCTATAGTTTACTGAGACGCTACACTGTCTCTCTGCATTCTATGATCCTATAGTTTACTGAGACGCTACACTGTCTCTCTGCATTCTATGATCCTATAGTTTACTGTCTCTCTGCATTCTATGATCCTATAGTTTACTGTCTCTCTGCATTCTATGATCCTATAGTTTACTGAGACGCTACACTGTCTCTCTGCATTCTATGATCCTATAGGTTACTGAGACGCTACACTGTCTCTCTGCATTCTATGATCCTATAGTTTACTGTCTCTCTGCATTCTATGATCCTATAGTTTACTGTCTCTCTGCATTCTATGATCCTATAGTTTACTGAGACACTACACTGTCTCTCTGCATTCTATGATCCTATAGTTTACTGTCTCTCTGCATTCTATGATCCTATAGTTTACTGTCTCTCTGCATTCTATGATCTTATAGTTTACTGTCTCTCTGCATTCTATGATCCTATAGTTTACTGAGACACTACACTGTCTCTCTGCATTCTATGATCCTATAGTTTACTGTCTCTCTGCATTCTATGATCCTATAGTTTACTGTCTCTCTGCATTCTATTATCCTATAGTTTACTGAGACGCTACACTGTCTCTCTGCATTCTATGATCCTATAGTTTACTGAGACACTACACTGTCTCTCTGCATTCTATGATCCTATAGTTTACTGTCTCTCTGCATTCTATGATCCTATAGTTTACTGTCTCTCTGCATTCTATTATCCTATAGTTTACTGAGACACTACACTGTCTTTCTGCATTATATGACCCTATAGTTTACTGAGACGCTACACTGTCTCTCTGCATTCTATGATCCTATAGTTTACTGTCTCTCTGCATTCTATGATCCTATAGTTTACTGTCTCTCTGCATTCTATGATCCTATAGTTTACTGAGACACTACACTGTCTCTCTGCATTCTATGATCCTATAGTTTACTGTCTCTCTGCATTATATGATCTATAGTTTACTGAGACTACACTGTCTCTCTGCATTCTATGATCCTATAGTTTACTGTCTCTCTGCATTCTATGATCCTATAGTTTACTGTCTCTCTGCATTCTATGATCCTATAGTTTACTGTCTCTCTGCATTCTATGATCTTATAGTTTACTGTCTCTCTGCATTCTATGATCCTATAGTTTACTGAGACACTACACTGTCTCTCTGCATTCTATGATCCTATAGTTTACTGTCTATCTGCATTCTATGATCCTATAGTTTACTGTCTCTCTGCATTCTATGATCCTATAGTTTACTGAGACGCTACACTGTCTCTCTGCATTCTATGATCCTATAGTTTACTGTCTCTCTGCATTCTATGATCCTATAGTTTACTGTCTCTCTGCATTCTATGGCCCTCATTTATCAACCATGCGTACGCCAAAATATGGGCGCACGCCGAAATTAACGACATTTTCGGGATTTAACATTTCCGGCAAAGCTTGAAATTGAACGTGACAACGTTCAAAACCCACGTCTGCTCGGGACCTGGCGTACGTTTTGTCCTCACCTGTTTTTCTGTCTTAGAACGGCGGAGCAGCATTGTTTGACCAGCTGAGAGGCTGTCACAGGCATTTAAACATATGTTTTCACTCCTAAAATGTTAATATAAAACGGTATGTGTATGCAGTAAAAAACAAGAGAGAGATTTCCAACTTTACAAGTAATTAAAATCGCGCAATTAAAAACAATATAACATGTTTACAATGTATTAGTTTGTGCTTAATCAAACAGTGCTTTACTGGCCTTGTTATGCGAGCGCACTTGTGAGATGATTTTGGAGCGCATGCAGTGATGCGGCATATGTGATTATGATATTATTAAAAAAAAGGCATAAATGGACTGCATGCCTTTATTTCCAAGTGACAATGACAAGCATACAGCTTGCCTATTTGTAGTAAGTACTAGCAGGCTATAGGCGTAAGGGGCTTAATCATTCACCATTTAAATAAGTGCTTAGACAGGTTTTGACAGTTTTGACAGTTCAGATAAAAGCGAGATCATTTTCGGGGGTCGGGGGAGGACGGGACCGTGGCGTGCGTCGCCAACACATACCAGCACACATGCAAGCAAGCCTTCATCCATATGTTTATGATTCGTTCATCAATGATCAAATCACTACATAAACGTTGATTATGACTGCCTTGACGACATGATAGCCTATCTCTCATGCAGGCATCACTGACACTCACCCACAGGACTTTAATATCACAGCAGTGCGCAGTCTCACGCCTTCGCCGTGCACTGCGCACGAATGGGTAAAATTAATATAGGCCAGCCCAAACGTATTCCATTCATGGCGATGCGATGTCGATGTGTCATGTAGGTGCGTGCGTGCGTGGACATGACAGCAAGGCAAGCGAGGTGAGAGGGAAACAGACAGGGTAGGCCTACAACTTTATTTAATTCATGCAGGTGTTCGTTGTTTTTTTAATTAACAACACACCAGTTAGTTGGGCTTGCAAGTTGCGTGTGCGTGCAGCGTGTGTGCGTCTGTGTGTGTGTGTGTGTGTGTGTGTGTCTGTGTGTGTGTGTGTGTGTGTGTGTGTGTGTGTGTGTGTGTGTGTATGAGAGAGGGGGGGTGACTTGAGGCGGGCAGAAAGGCACGGTAACCATGGTTTCCAGATCGTATAGCAGTGTTTCAGGTCGCAAAAACGAGGGCGAGGCTTGAGTTATTAGGGCGTGCAAGATCAAATTCAGCCGTGACATTTATTAACGTGAGAACGAAATTAAGGAAGGATCAGCTGTTTGCGATCACTTTATAAATGCCGTGGCGACGTGGGTGTACTACGAAACCTGCACTCGAATCTGTGGCAGGTTTTACACTCGATTGATAAATGAGGGCCTATGATCCTATAGTTTACTGTCTCTCTGCATTCTATGATCCTATAGTTTACTGAGACGCTACACTGTCTCTCTGCATTCTATGATCCTATAGTTTACTGTCTCTCTGCATTCTATGATCCTATAGTTTACTGAGACGCTACACTGTCTCTCTGCATTCTATGATCCTATAGTTTACTGAGACGCTACACTGTCTCTCTGCATTCTATGATCCTATAGTTTACTGAGACGCTACACTGTCTCTCTGCATTCTATGATCCTATAGTTTACTGAGACGCTACACTGTCTCTCTGCATTCTATGATCCTATAGTTTACTGTCTCTCTGCATTCTATGATCCTATAGTTTACTGTCTCTCTGCATTCTATGATCCTATAGTTTACTGAGACGCTACACTGTCTCTCTGCATTCTATGATCCTATAGGTTACTGAGACGCTACACTGTCTCTCTGCATTCTATGATCCTATAGTTTACTGTCTCTCTGCATTCTATGATCCTATAGTTTACTGTCTCTCTGCATTCTATGATCCTATAGTTTACTGAGACACTACACTGTCTCTCTGCATTCTATGATCCTATAGTTTACTGTCTCTCTGCATTCTATGATCCTATAGTTTACTGTCTCTCTGCATTCTATGATCTTATAGTTTACTGTCTCTCTGCATTCTATGATCCTATAGTTTACTGAGACACTACACTGTCTCTCTGCATTCTATGATCCTATAGTTTACTGTCTCTCTGCATTCTATGATCCTATTGTTTACTGTCTCTCTGCATTCTATTATCCTATAGTTTACTGAGACACTACACTGTCTTTCTGCATTATATGACCCTATAGTTTACTGAGACGCTACACTGTCTCTCTGCATTCTATGATCCTATAGTTTACTGTCTCTCTGCATTCTATGATCCTATAGTTTACTGTCTCTCTGCATTCTATGATCCTATAGTTTACTGAGACACTACACTGTCTCTCTGCATTCTATGATCCTATAGTTTACTGTCTCTCTGCATTATATGATCTATAGTTTACTGAGACTACACTGTCTCTCTGCATTCTATGATCCTATAGTTTACTGTCTCTCTGCATTCTATGATCCTATAGTTTACTGTCTCTCTGCATTCTATGATCCTATAGTTTACTGTCTCTCTGCATTCTATGATCTTATAGTTTACTGTCTCTCTGCATTCTATGATCCTATAGTTTACTGAGACACTACACTGTCTCTCTGCATTCTATGATCCTATAGTTTACTGTCTATCTGCATTCTATGATCCTATAGTTTACTGTCTCTCTGCATTCTATGATCCTATAGTTTACTGAGACGCTACACTGTCTCTCTGCATTCTATGATCCTATAGTTTACTGTCTCTCTGCATTCTATGATCCTATAGTTTACTGTCTCTCTGCATTCTATGGCCCTCATTTATCAACCATGCGTACGCCAAAATATGGGCGCACGCCGAAATTAACGACATTTTCGGGATTTAACATTTCCGGCAAAGCTTGAAATTGAACGTGACAACGTTCAAAACCCACGTCTGCTCGGGACCTGGCGTACGTTTTGTCCTCACCTGTTTTTCTGTCTTAGAACGGCGGAGCAGCATTGTTTGACCAGCTGAGAGGCTGTCACAGGCATTTAAACATATGTTTTCACTCCTAAAATGTTAATATAAAACGGTATGTGTATGCAGTAAAAAACAAGAGAGAGATTTCCAACTTTACAAGTAATTAAAATCGCGCAATTAAAAACAATATAACATGTTTACAATGTATTAGTTTGTGCTTAATCAAACAGTGCTTTACTGGCCTTGTTATGCGAGCGCACTTGTGAGATGATTTTGGAGCGCATGCAGTGATGCGGCATATGTGATTATGATATTATTAAAAAAAGGCATAAATGGACTGCATGCCTTTATTTCCAAGTGACAATGACAAGCATACAGCTTGCCTATTTGTAGTAAGTACTAGCAGGCTATAGGCGTAAGGGGCTTAATCATTCACCATTTAAATAAGTGCTTAGACAGGTTTTGACAGTTTTGACAGTTCAGATAAAAGCGAGATCATTTTCGGGGGTCGGGGGAGGACGGGACCGCGGCGTGCGTCGCCAACACATACCAGCACACATGCAAGCAAGCCTTCATCCATATGTTTATGATTCGTTCATCAATGATCAAATCACTACATAAACGTTGATTATGACTGCCTTGACGACATGATAGCCTATCTCTCATGCAGGCATCACTGACACTCACCCACAGGACTTTAATATCACAGCAGTGCGCAGTCTCACGCCTTCGCCGTGCACTGCGCACGAATGGGTAAAATTAATATAGGCCAGCCCAAACGTATTCCATTCATGGCGATGCGATGTCGATGTGTCATGTAGGTGCGTGCGTGCGTGGACATGACAGCAAGGCAAGCGAGGTGAGAGGGAAACAGACAGGGTAGGCCTACAACTTTATTTAATTCATGCAGGTGTTCGTTGTTTTTTTAATTAACAACACACCAGTTAGTTGGGCTTGCAAGTTGCGTGTGCGTGCAGCGTGTGTGCGTCTGTGTGTGTGTGTGTGTGTGTCTCTGTGTGTGTGTGTGTGTGTGTGTGTGTGTGTGTGTGTGTGTGTGTGTGTGTGTGTATGAGAGAGGGGGGGTGACTTGAGGCGGGCAGAAAGGCACGGTAACCATGGTTTCCAGATCGTATAGCAGTGTTTCAGGTCGCAAAAACGAGGGCGAGGCTTGAGTTATTAGGGCGTGCAAGATCAAATTCAGCCGTGACATTTATTAACGTGAGAACGAAATTAAGGAAGGATCAGCTGTTTGCGATCACTTTATAAATGCCGTGGCGACGTGGGTGTACTACGAAACCTGCACTCGAATCTGTGGCAGATTTTACACTCGATTGATAAATGAGGGCCTATGATCCTATAGTTTACTGTCTCTCTGCATTCTATGATCCTATAGTTTACTGAGACGCTACACTGTCTCTCTGCATTCTATGATCCTATAGTTTACTGTCTCTCTGCATTCTATGATCCTATAGTTTACTGAGACGCTACACTGTCTCTCTGCATTCTATGATCCTATAGTTTACTGAGACGCTACATTGTCTCTCTGCATTCTATGATCCTATAGTTTACTGTCTCTCTGCATTCTATGATCCTATAGTTTACTGTCTCTCTGCATTCTATGATCCTATAGTTTACTGAGACGCTACACTGTCTCTCTGCATTCTATGATCCTATAGGTTACTGAGACGCTACACTGTCTCTCTGCATTCTATGATCCTATAGTTTACTGTCTCTCTGCATTCTATGATCCTATAGTTTACTGTCTCTCTGCATTCTATGATCCTATAGTTTACTGAGACACTACACTGTCTCTCTGCATTCTATGATCCTATAGTTTACTGTCTCTCTGCATTCTATGATCCTATAGTTTACTGTCTCTCTGCATTCTATGATCTTATAGTTTACTGTCTCTCTGCATTCTATGATCCTATAGTTTACTGAGACACTACACTGTCTCTCTGCATTCTATGATCCTATAGTTTACTGTCTCTCTGCATTCTATGATCCTATAGTTTACTGTCTCTCTGCATTCTATGATCCTATAGTTTACTGAGACACTACACTGTCTCTCTGCATTATATGACCCTATAGTTTACTGAGACGCTACACTGTCTCTCTGCATTCTATGATCCTATAGTTTACTGTCTCTCTGCATTCTATGATCCTATAGTTTACTGTCTCTCTGCATTCTATGATCCTATAGTTTACTGTCTCTCTGCATTCTATGATCTATAGTTTACTGAGACTACACTGTCTCTCTGCATTCTATGATCCTATAGTTTACTGTCTCTCTGCATTCTATGATCCTATAGTTTACTGTCTCTCTGCATTCTATGATCCTATAGTTTACTGAGACACTACACTGTCTCTGCATTCTATGATCCTATAGTTTACTGTCTCTCTGCATTCTATGATCCTATAGTTTACTGTCTCTCTGCATTATATGATCTTATAGTTTACTGTCTCTCTGCATTCTATGATCCTATAGTTTACTGAGACACTACACTGTCTCTCTGCATTATATGACCCTATAGTTTACTGAGACGCTACACTGTCTCTCTGCATTCTATGATCCTATAGTTTACTGTCTCTCTGCATTCTATGATCCTATAGTTTACTGTCTCTCTGCATTCTATGATCCTATAGTTTACTGTCTCTCTGCATTCTATGATCCTATAGTTTACTGAGACACTACACTGTCTCTCTGCATTCTATGATCCTATAGTTTACTTTCTCTCTGCATTCTATGATCCTATAGTTTACTGTCTCTCTGCATTCTATGATCCTATAGTTTACTGAGACGCTACACTGTCTCTCTGCATTCTATGATCCTATAGTTTACTGTCTCTCTGCATTCTATGGCCCTCATTTATCAACCATGCGTACGCCAAAATATGGGCGCACGCCGAAATTAACGACATTTTCGGGATTTAACATTTCCGGCAAAGCTTGAAATTGAACGTGACAACGTTCAAAACCCACGTCTGCTCGGGACCTGGCGTACGTTTTGTCCTCACCTGTTTTTCTGTCTTAGAACGGCGGAGCAGCATTGTTTGACCAGCTGAGAGGCTGTCACAGGCATTTAAACATATGTTTTCACTCCTAAAATGTTAATATAAAACGGTATGTGTATGCAGTAAAAAACAAGAGAGAGATTTCCAACTTTACAAGTAATTAAAATCGCGCAATTAAAAACAATATAACATGTTTACAATGTATTAGTTTGTGCTTAATCAAACAGTGCTTTACTGGCCTTGTTATGCGAGCGCACTTGTGAGATGATTTTGGAGCGCATGCAGTGATGCGGCATATGTGATTATGATATTATTAAAAAAAAGGCATAAATGGACTGCATGCCTTTATTTCCAAGTGACAATGACAAGCATACAGCTTGCCTATTTGTAGTAAGTACTAGCAGGCTATAGGCGTAAGGGGCTTAATCATTCACCATTTAAATAAGTGCTTAGACAGGTTTTGACAGTTTTGACAGTTCAGATAAAAGCGAGATCATTTTCGGGGGTCGGGGGAGGACGGGACCGCGGCGTGCGTCGCCAACACATACCAGCACACATGCAAGCAAGCCTTCATCCATATGTTTATGATTCGTTCATCAATGATCAAATCACTACATAAACGTTGATTATGACTGCCTTGACGACATGATAGCCTATCTCTCATGCAGGCATCACTGACACTCACCCACAGGACTTTAATATCACAGCAGTGCGCAGTCTCACGCCTTCGCCGTGCACTGCGCACGAATGGGTAAAATTAATATAGGCCAGCCCAAACGTATTCCATTCATGGCGATGCGATGTCGATGTGTCATGTAGGTGCGTGCGTGCGTGGACATGACAGCAAGGCAAGCGAGGTGAGAGGGAAACAGACAGGGTAGGCCTACAACTTTATTTAATTCATGCAGGTGTTCGTTGTTTTTTTAATTAACAACACACCAGTTAGTTGGGCTTGCAAGTTGCGTGTGCGTGCAGCGTGTGTGCGTCTGTGTGTGTGTGTGTGTGTCTGTGTGTGTGTGTGTGTGTGTGTGTGTGTGTGTGTGTGTGTATGAGAGAGGGGGGGTGACTTGAGGCGGGCAGAAAGGCACGGTAACCATGGTTTCCAGATCGTATAGCAGTGTTTCAGGTCGCAAAAACGAGGGCGAGGCTTGAGTTATTAGGGCGTGCAAGATCAAATTCAGCCGTGACATTTATTAACGTGAGAACGAAATTAAGGAAGGATCAGCTGTTTGCGATCACTTTATAAATGCCGTGGCGACGTGGGTGTACTACGAAACCTGCACTCGAATCTGTGGCAGGTTTTACACTCGATTGATAAATGAGGGCCTATGATCCTATAGTTTACTGTCTCTCTGCATTCTATGATCCTATAGTTTACTGAGACACTACACTGTCTCTCTGCATTCTATGATCCTATAGTTTACTGTCTCTCTGCATTCTATGATCCTATAGTTTACTGAGACGCTACACTGTCTCTCTGCATTCTATGATCCTATAGTTTACTGAGACGCTACACTGTCTCTCTGCATTCTATGATCCTATAGTTTACTGAGACGCTACACTGTCTCTCTGCATTCTATGATCCTATAGTTTACTGAGACGCTACACTGTCTCTCTGCATTCTATGATCCTATAGTTTACTGTCTCTCTGCATTCTATGATCCTATAGTTTACTGTCTCTCTGCATTCTATGATCCTATAGTTTACTGAGACGCTACACTGTCTCTCTGCATTCTATGATCCTATAGGTTACTGAGACGCTACACTGTCTCTCTGCATTCTATGATCCTATAGTTTACTGTCTCTCTGCATTCTATGATCCTATAGTTTACTGTCTCTCTGCATTCTATGATCCTATAGTTTACTGAGACACTACACTGTCTCTCTGCATTCTATGATCCTATAGTTTACTGTCTCTCTGCATTCTATGATCCTATAGTTTACTGTCTCTCTGCATTCTATGATCTTATAGTTTACTGTCTCTCTGCATTCTATGATCCTATAGTTTACTGAGACACTACACTGTCTCTCTGCATTCTATGATCCTATAGTTTACTGTCTCTCTGCATTCTATGATCCTATTGTTTACTGTCTCTCTGCATTCTATTATCCTATAGTTTACTGAGACACTACACTGTCTTTCTGCATTATATGACCCTATAGTTTACTGAGACGCTACACTGTCTCTCTGCATTCTATGATCCTATAGTTTACTGTCTCTCTGCATTCTATGATCCTATAGTTTACTGTCTCTCTGCATTCTATGATCCTATAGTTTACTGAGACACTACACTGTCTCTCTGCATTCTATGATCCTATAGTTTACTGTCTCTCTGCATTATATGATCTATAGTTTACTGAGACTACACTGTCTCTCTGCATTCTATGATCCTATAGTTTACTGTCTCTCTGCATTCTATGATCCTATAGTTTACTGTCTCTCTGCATTCTATGATCCTATAGTTTACTGTCTCTCTGCATTCTATGATCTTATAGTTTACTGTCTCTCTGCATTCTATGATCCTATAGTTTACTGAGACACTACACTGTCTCTCTGCATTCTATGATCCTATAGTTTACTGTCTATCTGCATTCTATGATCCTATAGTTTACTGTCTCTCTGCATTCTATGATCCTATAGTTTACTGAGACGCTACACTGTCTCTCTGCATTCTATGATCCTATAGTTTACTGTCTCTCTGCATTCTATGATCCTATAGTTTACTGTCTCTCTGCATTCTATGGCCCTCATTTATCAACCATGCGTACGCCAAAATATGGGCGCACGCCGAAATTAACGACATTTTCGGGATTTAACATTTCCGGCAAAGCTTGAAATTGAACGTGACAACGTTCAAAACCCACGTCTGCTCGGGACCTGGCGTACGTTTTGTCCTCACCTGTTTTTCTGTCTTAGAACGGCGGAGCAGCATTGTTTGACCAGCTGAGAGGCTGTCACAGGCATTTAAACATATGTTTTCACTCCTAAAATGTTAATATAAAACGGTATGTGTATGCAGTAAAAAACAAGAGAGAGATTTCCAACTTTACAAGTAATTAAAATCGCGCAATTAAAAACAATATAACATGTTTACAATGTATTAGTTTGTGCTTAATCAAACAGTGCTTTACTGGCCTTGTTATGCGAGCGCACTTGTGAGATGATTTTGGAGCGCATGCAGTGATGCGGCATATGTGATTATGATATTATTAAAAAAAAGGCATAAATGGACTGCATGCCTTTATTTCCAAGTGACAATGACAAGCATACAGCTTGCCTATTTGTAGTAAGTACTAGCAGGCTATAGGCGTAAGGGGCTTAATCATTCACCATTTAAATAAGTGCTTAGACAGGTTTTGACAGTTTTGACAGTTCAGATAAAAGCGAGATCATTTTCGGGGGTCGGGGGAGGACGGGACCGCGGCGTGCGTCGCCAACACATACCAGCACACATGCAAGCAAGCCTTCATCCATATGTTTATGATTCGTTCATCAATGATCAAATCACTACATAAACGTTGATTATGACTGCCTTGACGACATGATAGCCTATCTCTCATGCAGGCATCACTGACACTCACCCACAGGACTTTAATATCACAGCAGTGCGCAGTCTCACGCCTTCGCCGTGCACTGCGCACGAATGGGTAAAATTAATATAGGCCAGCCCAAACGTATTCCATTCATGGCGATGCGATGTCGATGTGTCATGTAGGTGCGTGCGTGCGTGGACATGACAGCAAGGCAAGCGAGGTGAGAGGGAAACAGACAGGGTAGGCCTACAACTTTATTTAATTCATGCAGGTGTTCGTTGTTTTTTTAATTAACAACACACCAGTTAGTTGGGCTTGCAAGTTGCGTGTGCGTGCAGCGTGTGTGCGTCTGTGTGTGTGTGTGTGTGTGTCTCTGTGTGTGTGTGTGTGTGTGTGTGTGTGTGTGTGTGTGTGTGTGTGTGTGTGTGTGTGTGTGTGTGTGTGTGTGTGTGTGTGTGTGTGTATGAGAGAGGGGGGGTGACTTGAGGCGGGCAGAAAGGCACGGTAACCATGGTTTCCAGATCGTATAGCAGTGTTTCAGGTCGCAAAAACGAGGGCGAGGCTTGAGTTATTAGGGCGTGCAAGATCAAATTCAGCCGTGACATTTATTAACGTGAGAACGAAATTAAGGAAGGATCAGCTGTTTGCGATCACTTTATAAATGCCGTGGCGACGTGGGTGTACTACGAAACCTGCACTCGAATCTGTGGCAGATTTTACACTCGATTGATAAATGAGGGCCTATGATCCTATAGTTTACTGTCTCTCTGCATTCTATGATCCTATAGTTTACTGAGACGCTACACTGTCTCTCTGCATTCTATGATCCTATAGTTTACTGTCTCTCTGCATTCTATGATCCTATAGTTTACTGAGACGCTACACTGTCTCTCTGCATTCTATGATCCTATAGTTTACTGAGACGCTACATTGTCTCTCTGCATTCTATGATCCTATAGTTTACTGTCTCTCTGCATTCTATGATCCTATAGTTTACTGTCTCTCTGCATTCTATGATCCTATAGTTTACTGAGACGCTACACTGTCTCTCTGCATTCTATGATCCTATAGGTTACTGAGACGCTACACTGTCTCTCTGCATTCTATGATCCTATAGTTTACTGTCTCTCTGCATTCTATGATCCTATAGTTTACTGTCTCTCTGCATTCTATGATCCTATAGTTTACTGAGACACTACACTGTCTCTCTGCATTCTATGATCCTATAGTTTACTGTCTCTCTGCATTCTATGATCCTATAGTTTACTGTCTCTCTGCATTCTATGATCCTATAGTTTACTGTCTCTCTGCATTCTATGATCCTATAGTTTACTGTCTCTCTGCATTCTATGATCCTATAGTTTACTGAGACACTACACTGTCTCTCTGCATTCTATGATCCTATAGTTTACTGTCTCTCTGCATTCTATGATCCTATAGTTTACTGTCTCTCTGCATTCTATGATCCTATAGTTTACTGAGACACTACACTGTCTCTCTGCATTATATGACCCTATAGTTTACTGAGACGCTACACTGTCTCTCTGCATTCTATGATCCTATAGTTTACTGTCTCTCTGCATTCTATGATCCTATAGTTTACTGTCTCTCTGCATTCTATGATCCTATAGTTTACTGTCTCTCTGCATTCTATGATCTATAGTTTACTGAGACTACACTGTCTCTCTGCATTCTATGATCCTATAGTTTACTGTCTCTCTGCATTCTATGATCCTATAGTTTACTGTCTCTCTGCATTCTATGATCCTATAGTTTACTGAGACACTACACTGTCTCTGCATTCTATGATCCTATAGTTTACTGTCTCTCTGCATTCTATGATCCTATAGTTTACTGTCTCTCTGCATTATATGATCTTATAGTTTACTGTCTCTCTGCATTCTATGATCCTATAGTTTACTGAGACACTACACTGTCTCTCTGCATTATATGACCCTATAGTTTACTGAGACGCTACACTGTCTCTCTGCATTCTATGATCCTATAGTTTACTGTCTCTCTGCATTCTATGATCCTATAGTTTACTGTCTCTCTGCATTCTATGATCCTATAGTTTACTGTCTCTCTGCATTCTATGATCCTATAGTTTACTGAGACACTACACTGTCTCTCTGCATTCTATGATCCTATAGTTTACTTTCTCTCTGCATTCTATGATCCTATAGTTTACTGTCTCTCTGCATTCTATGATCCTATAGTTTACTGAGACGCTACACTGTCTCTCTGCATTCTATGATCCTATAGTTTACTGTCTCTCTGCATTCTATGATCCTCATTTATCAACCATGCGTACGCCAAAATATGGGCGCACGCCGAAATTAACGACATTTTCGGGATTTAACATTTCCGGCAAAGCTTGAAATTGAACGTGACAACGTTCAAAACCCACGTCTGCTCGGGACCTGGCGTACGTTTTGTCCTCACCTGTTTTTCTGTCTTAGAACGGCGGAGCAGCATTGTTTGACCAGCTGAGAGGCTGTCACAGGCATTTAAACATATGTTTTCACTCCTAAAATGTTAATATAAAACGGTATGTGTATGCAGTAAAAAACAAGAGAGAGATTTCCAACTTTACAAGTAATTAAAATCGCGCAATTAAAAACAATATAACATGTTTACAATGTATTGGTTTGTGCTTCATCAAACAGTGCTTTACTGGCCTTGTTATGCGAGCGCACTTGTGAGATGATTTTGGAGCGCATGCAGTGATGCGGCATATGTGATTATGATATTATTAAAAAAAAGGCATAAATGGACTGCATGCCTTTATTTCCAAGTGACAATGACAAGCATACAGCTTGCCTATTTGTAGTAAGTACTAGCAGGCTATAGGCGTAAGGGGCTTAATCATTCACCATTTAAATAAGTGCTTAGACAGGTTTTGACAGTTTTGACAGTTCAGATAAAAGCGAGATCATTTTCGGGGGTCGGGGGAGGACGGGACCGCGGCTTGCGTCGCCAACACATACCAGCACACATGCAAGCAAGCCTTCATCCATATGTTTATGATTCGTTCATCAATGATCAAATCACTACATAAACGTTGATTGTGACTGCCTCGACGACATGATAGCCCCTTTCTCATGCAGGCATCACTGACACTCACCCACAGGACTTTAATATCACAGCAGTGCGCAGTCTCACGCCTTCGCCGTGCACTGCGCACGAATGGGTAAAATTAATATAGGCCAGCCCAAACGTATTCCATTCATGGCGATGCGATGTCGATGTGTCATGTAGGTGCGTGCGTGCGTGGACATGACAGCAAGGCAAGCGAGGTGAGAGGGAAACAGACAGGGTAGGCCTACAACTTTATTTAATTCATGCAGGTGTTCGTTGTTTTTTTTATTTACAACACACCAGTTAGTTGGGCTTGCAAGTTGCGTGTGCGTGCAGCGTGTGTGCGTCTGTGTGTGTGTGTCTGTGTGTCTGTGTGTGTGTGTGTGTGTGTGTGTGTGTGTGTGTGTGTGTGTGTATGAGAGAGGGGGGGTGACTTGAGGCGGGCAGAAAGGCACGGTAACCATGGTTTCCAGATCGTATAGCAGTGTTTCAGGTCGCAAAAACGAGGGCGAGGCTTGAGTTATTAGGGCGTGCAAGATCAAATTCAGCCGTGACATTTATTAACGTGGGAACGAAATTAAGGAAGGATCAGCTGTTTGCGATCACTTTATAAATGCCGTGGCGACGTGGGTGTACTACGAAACCTGCACTCGAATCTGTGGCAGATTTTACACTCGATTGATAAATGAGGGCCTATGATCCTATAGTTTACTGTCTCTCTGCATTCTATGATCCTATAGTTTACTGAGACGCTACACTGTCTCTCTGCATTCTATGATCCTATAGTTTACTGTCTCTCTGCATTCTATGATCCTATAGTTTACTGAGACGCTACACTGTCTCTCTGCATTCTATGATCCTATAGTTTACTGAGACGCTACACTGTCTCTCTGCATTCTATGATCCTATAGTTTACTGTCTCTCTGCATTCTATGATCCTATAGTTTACTGTCTCTCTGCATTCTATGATCCTATAGTTTACTGAGACGCTACACTGTCTCTCTGCATTCTATGATCCTATAGGTTACTGAGACGCTACACTGTCTCTCTGCATTCTATGATCCTATAGTTTACTGTCTCTCTGCATTCTATGATCCTATAGTTTACTGTCTCTCTGCATTCTATGATCCTATAGTTTACTGAGACACTACACTGTCTCTCTGCATTCTATGATCCTATAGTTTACTGTCTCTCTGCATTCTATGATCCTATAGTTTACTGTCTCTCTGCATTCTATGATCTTATAGTTTACTGTCTCTCTGCATTCTATGATCCTATAGTTTACTGAGACAATTTACAATTTACAATTTAGGCATTTAGCAGACGCTCTTAATCCAGAGCGACTTACATTTAAGCAAGAACAAAGCATGGGAATACATCACATAAAAAGCATTTATCATGAAACATGCGTAAGCTAAGAAAGTAACAGTGGAATATTTATATAGTGAAACTATACATACACTATACATATAAACTATACATCTTTACTACTATGCTATATATGTGTACTATGGCGTGCTATGACTACATACAATACAATTACAGTGCTGTCTACATAACATGCTATAAGTCTGTATCAAATGCTATATAATCCAACAGAAATGCTATCTAAGGGTTTAGGGTAAGTGCTAAGGGCCATGATGGAGTCTGAAAAGGTGGGTTTTCAGGCTACGGCGGAAGATTGGGAGTGATGCTGCAGTTCTGACTGCAATGGGAAGTGCATTCCACAGTTTTGGAGCCAGAAGGGAGAAGAGTTTGGGACGTGTGGAGCGTTGTCCCGGCGTTTTTAGTGAGGGTACTTCCAGCTTCCCTGCGTTGGCTGATCTGAGTGCGCGGGAGGGTTTGTAGGGTTCAATCATACTTGTAAGATATGGGGGAGCCATACCTTTGGTTGCTTTGAATGCCAGCATCAGAGTTTTGTATTCTGTGCGGGCAGCGACCGGGAGCCAGTGGAGGGAGCGGAGCAGGGGGGAGACATGTGAGAATTTTGGCTGGTTGAAGACCAAGCGAGCTGCTGCATTTTGGATCAGCTGGAGAGGCTTAAGTGCACATGCTGGTAGGCCAGTAAGGAGGGAGTTACAGTAGTCGAGTTTTGATAAGACTGTTGTCTGGATTAGGAGCTGGGCTGATTCCTGGGTGAGGAACGGTCTAATTCGTCGTATGTTATAGAGTGTGAACCTACAGGATCGAGTGACAGCTGTGATGTGAGGTTTGAACGAGAGCTGACTGTCCAGGACAACACCAAGATTCCTGGCTGTTGGGACAGACGTTACCAGGGCGTTGTCTACGGAAATAGTTAGCTCCCGCATAGGGCAGGACTTAGCTGGGAAGAAGAGAAGCTCAGTCTTGTCTGGGTTCAGCTTGAGATGGTTGGAGGACATCCACTGTGAGATGTCAGCCAGACACTACACTGTCTCTCTGCATTCTATGATCCTATAGTTTACTGTCTCTCTGCATTCTATGATCCTATAGTTTACTGAGACACTACACTGTCTCTCTGCATTATATGACCCTATAGTTTACTGAGACGCTACACTGTCTCTCTGCATTCTATGATCCTATAGTTTACTGTCTCTCTGCATTCTATGATCCTATAGTTTACTGTCTCTCTGCATTCTATGATCCTATAGTTTACTGTCTCTCTGCATTCTATGATCTATAGTTTACTGAGACTACACTGTCTCTCTGCATTCTATGATCCTATAGTTTACTGTCTCTCTGCATTCTATGATCCTATAGTTTACTGTCTCTCTGCATTCTATGATCCTATAGTTTACTGAGACACTACACTGTCTCTGCATTCTATGATCCTATAGTTTACTGTCTCTCTGCATTCTATGATCCTATAGTTTACTGTCTCTCTGCATTATATGATCTTATAGTTTACTGAGACGCTACACTGTCTCTCTGCATTCTATGATCCTATAGTTTACTGTCTCTCTGCATTCTATGATCCTATAGTTTACTGTCTCTCTGCATTCTATGATCCTATAGTTTACTGAGACGCTACACTGTCTCTCTGCATTCTATGATCCTATAGTTTACTGAGACGCTACACTGTCTCTCTGCATTCTATGATCCTATAGTTTACTGTCTCTCTGCATTCTATGATCCTATAGTTTACTGTCTCTCTGCATTCTATGATCCTATAGTTTACTGAGACACTACACTGTCTCTCTGCATTCTATGATCCTATAGTTTACTGTCTCTCTGCATTCTATGATCCTATAGTTTACTGTCTCTCTGCATTCTACGATCCTCTAGTTTACTTTCTCTCTGCATTCTATGATCCTATAGTTTACTGAGATGCTACACTGTCTCTCTGCATTCTATGATCCTATAGTTTACTGAGACGCTACACTGTCTCTCTGCATTCTATGATCCTATAGTTTACTGTCTCTCTGCATTCTATGATCCTATAGTTTACTGTCTCTCTGCATTCTATGATCCTATAGTTTACTGAGACACTACACTGTCTCTCTGCATTCTATGATCCTATAGTTTACTGTCTCTCTGCATTCTATGATCCTATAGTTTACTATCTCTCTGCATTCTATGATCTTATAGTTTACTGTCTCTCTGCATTCTATGATCCTATAGTTTACTGAGACACTACACTGTCTCTCTGCATTCTATGATCCTATAGTTTACTGTCTCTCTGCATTCTATGATCCTATAGTTTACTGTTTCTCTGCATTCTATGATCCTATAGTTTACTGAGGCACTACACTGTCTCTCTGCATTATATGACCCTATAGTTTACTGAGACGCTACACTGTCTCTCTGCATTCTATGATCCTATAGTTTACTGTCTCTCTGCATTCTATGATCCTATAGTTTACTGTCTCTCTGCATTCTATGATCCTATAGTTTACTGTCTCTCTGCATTCTATGATCTATAGTTTACTGAGACTACACTGTCTCTCTGCATTCTATGATCCTATAGTTTACTGTCTCTCTGCATTCTATGATCCTATAGTTTACTGTCTCTCTGCATTCTATGATCCTATAGTTTACTGAGACACTACACTGTCTCTGCATTCTATGATCCTATAGTTTACTGTCTCTCTGCATTCTATGATCCTATAGTTTACTGTCTCTCTGCATTATATGATCTTATAGTTTACTGAGACGCTACACTGTCTCTCTGCATTCTATGATCCTATAGTTTACTGTCTCTCTGCATTCTATGATCCTATAGTTTACTGTCTCTCTGCATTCTATGATCCTATAGTTTACTGAGACGCTACACTGTCTCTCTGCATTCTATGATCCTATAGTTTACTGAGACGCTACACTGTCTCTCTGCATTCTATGATCCTATAGTTTACTGTCTCTCTGCATTCTATGATCCTATAGTTTACTGTCTCTCTGCATTCTATGATCCTATAGTTTACTGAGACACTACACTGTCTCTCTGCATTCTATGATCCTATAGTTTACTGTCTCTCTGCATTCTATGATCCTATAGTTTACTGTCTCTCTGCATTCTATGATCCTATAGTTTACTGTCTCTCTGCATTCTATGATCCTATAGTTTACTGAGACGCTACACTGTCTCTCTGCATTCTATGATCCTATAGTTTACTGAGACGCTACACTGTCTCTCTGCATTATATGATCCTATAGTTTACTGTCTCTCTGCATTCT
Organism: Protomyctophum parallelum; assembly: GCF_964188405.1. NCBI lineage: Eukaryota > Metazoa > Chordata > Actinopteri > Myctophiformes > Myctophidae > Protomyctophum > Protomyctophum parallelum. The sequence goes on along the minus strand of NC_139704.1, from coordinate 53,145,262 downwards.
ATGATCCTATAGTTTACTGTCTCTCTGCATTCTATGATCCTATACTTTACTGAGACGCTACACTGTCTCTCTGCATTCTATGATCCTATAGGTTACTGAGACGCTACACTGTCTCTCTGCATTCTATGATCCTATAGTTTACTGTCTCTCTGCATTCTATGATCCTATAGTTTACTGTCTCTCTGCATTCTATGATCCTATAGTTTACTGAGACACTACACTGTCTCTCTGCATTCTATGATCCTATAGTTTACTGTCTCTCTGCATTCTATGATCCTATAGTTTACTGTCTCTCTGCATTCTATGATCCTATAGTTTACTGAGACACTACACTGTCTCTCTGCATTCTATGATCCTATAGTTTACTGTCTCTCTGCATTCTATGATCCTATAGTTTACTGTCTCTCTGCATTCTATGATCTTATAGTTTACTGTCTCTCTGCATTCTATGATCCTATAGTTTACTGAGACACTACACTGTCTCTCTGCATTCTATGATCCTATAGTTTACTGTCTCTCTGCATTCTATGATCCTATAGTTTACTGTTTCTCTGCATTCTATGATCCTATAGTTTACTGAGACACTACACTGTCTCTCTGCATTATATGACCCTATAGTTTACTGAGACGCTACACTGTCTCTCTGCATTCTATGATCCTATAGTTTACTGTCTCTCTGCATTCTATGATCCTATAGTTTACTGTCTCTCTGCATTCTATGATCCTATAGTTTACTGTCTCTCTGCATTCTATGATCTATAGTTTACTGAGACTACACTGTCTCTCTGCATTCTATGATCCTATAGTTTACTGTCTCTCTGCATTCTATGATCCTATAGTTTACTGTCTCTCTGCATTCTATGATCCTATAGTTTACTGAGACACTACACTGTCTCTGCATTCTATGATCCTATAGTTTACTGTCTCTCTGCATTCTATGATCCTATAGTTTACTGTCTCTCTGCATTATATGATCTTATAGTTTACTGAGACGCTACACTGTCTCTCTGCATTCTATGATCCTATAGTTTACTGTCTCTCTGCATTCTATGATCCTATAGTTTACTGTCTCTCTGCATTCTATGATCCTATAGTTTACTGAGACGCTACACTGTCTCTCTGCATTCTATGATCCTATAGGTTACTGAGACGCTACACTGTCTCTCTGCATTCTATGATCCTATAGTTTACTGTCTCTCTGCATTCTATGATCCTATAGTTTACTGTCTCTCTTTATTCTATGATCCTATAGTTTACTGAGACACTACACTGTCTCTCTGCATTCTATGATCCTATAGTTTACTGTCTCTCTGCATTCTATGATCCTATAGTTTACTGTCTCTCTGCATTCTATGATCTTATAGTTTACTGTCTCTCTGCATTCTATGACCCTATAGTTTACTGAGACGCTACACTGTCTCTCTGCATTCTATTATCCTATAGTTTACTGTCTCTCTGCATTCTATGATCCTATAGTTTACTGTCTCTCTGCATTCTATGATCCTATAGTTTACTGTCTCTCTGCATTCTATGATCTATAGTTTACTGAGACTACACTGTCTCTCTGCATTCTATGATCCTATAGTTTACTGTCTCTCTGCATTCTATGATCCTATAGTTTACTGTCTCTCTGCATTCTATGATCCTATAGTTTACTGAGACACTACACTGTCTCTGCATTCTATGATCCTATAGTTTACTGTCTCTCTGCATTCTATGATCCTATAGTTTACTGTCTCTCTGCATTATATGATCTTATAGTTTACTGTCTCTCTGCATTCTATGATCCTATAGTTTACTGAGACACTACACTGTCTCACTGCATTCTATGATCCTATAGTTTACTGTCTCTCTGCTTTCTATGATCCTCTAGTTTACTGTCTCTCTGCATTCTATGATCCTATAGTTTACTGAGACACTACACTGTCTCTCTGCATTATATGACCCTATAGTTTACTGAGACGCTACACTGTCTCTCTGCATTCTATGATCCTATAGTTTACTGTCTCTCTGCATTCTATGATCCTATAGTTTACTGTCTCTCTGCATTCTATGATCCTATAGTTTACTGTCTCTCTGCATTCTATGATCTATAGTTTACTGAGACTACACTGTCTCTCTGCATTCTATGATCCTATAGTTTACTGTCTCTCTGCATTCTATGATCCTATAGTTTACCGTCTCTCTGCATTCTATGATCCTATAGTTTACTGAGACACTACACTGTCTCTGCATTCTATGATCCTATAGTTTATTGTCTCTCTGCATTCTATGATCCTATAGTTTACTGTCTCTCTGCATTCTATGATCCTATAGTTTACTGAGACACTACACTGTCTCTGCATTCTATGATCCTATAGTTTACTGTCTCTCTGCATTCTATGATCCTATAGTTTACTGTCTCTCTGCATTCTATGATCCTGTAGTTTACTGAGACACTACACTGTCTCTGCATTCTATGATCCTATAGTTTACTGTCTCTCTGCATTCTATGATCCTATAGTTTACTGTCTCTCTGCATTCTTTGATCCTGTTTTTTTGATTGATTGAAATATTTATTAACAGTTTGTAGAATTTACAGTACATTTTAAGCACAAACTCAATACAAAGACTGTTAACTGTGAGTGGACGACCCAATTAAGCATTACACTTGTTTACAACAGGGTCCACATTGTTCAATTCATCAAAACATTTAGAGACATACAAACATTTAGAGACGTACAAATAGACATTTCTATGAAGCTAAAGAACAGAACAGGAATTCATCATATAGGAAGCAAAAAAGGGAAAATATACATTATACAGTGAGGGGAAATGGGGGGGGGGGGGGGTGGGGGGGATTCAGATTTTACAGAGGCCAGTTTCGAATTGCAGCCATCCGTAGGTGCCCTTTGAGAGCGGTTTTGAAGGAGTCAAGGGATTCACATGTCTTAATGACTGTTGGTAGGGCGTTCCACATTTTGGTGGCATAGGAGCGAAAATAATTTAGTCCCTTGTTTGTGCCGAATCTGGGTTGTACATGGTTTGTTGCACTCCCTCTGGTGTTGTGGGTGTGGACTTCGTTTACATTAAGGAAGTATTTAGACGGGTACATGGGTATCTTAGTGAAGTATCTAGACAGGTACATGGGTATCTTGGTGGTGTATCGAATCTTGTGGACCAGACCCATTGCAAGATGCTGTACTCTGTCGTCGACCCTAAGCCATCCCAGCCTGTCAAAGTGGGCAGGGGTGAGGTGGGTTCGGGGGGTGAGGCCAAGTAGGAGCCTGACCAGTTTGTTTTGGGAGGTCTGGAGCCTTGTTTTAAGGGCCTTTGAGGTGCTGTGGTACCAAGAGGTGGATGCATAGTCAAAGAAACCTTGTACGAGGGCTCCTGTTAAGGTCTTCAAGGTGTTTTTGTTGACCAGTGAGGAGATCCTGTAAAGGAATCTTGTTCTTTGATTGACTTTTTTGATTACGTTGGTGGCCATTTTATCACCGGAAAGATTGGCCTCCAGGATGGAACCTAGGTAGGTAATTTGATCTTTTCGTGTGATAATATTGTCACCCACTCTAACCAAGAAGCCATTTGCCTTGCTGAGATTACTATTTGATCCGAAGAGGATGGATTCAGTTTTTCCCAGGTGTAAGGATAGTTTGTTATCAGCGAGCCAGGTGCAGATTCTACCGAGTTCAGAGCTGAGGGTCTTTTCAACCTGCAGTTTGTTCCTGTCCGAGACCAGCAGTGCTGAGTCATCTGCGAACAGGAACAAGTTGCAGTCACAAGCTGAAGTCATGTCGTTGACATATATAAGGAACAGTAAAGGCCCTAGTATGCTTCCTTGTGGGACACCACAGCTCACTGGGAGGGGGGGAGGGGACAGTGTTCCGTTCACCTCCACCATCTGTTCTCTCCCCTCCAGGTAGGATTGCATCCAGCTCACTGATGTGCTATCAAAACCAATAGCTTTAAGCTTGTTAACCAGTATGGAGTGGTTCACGGTGTCAAAAGCCTTTTGGAGGTCCAGCATGACCATGCCGCAGTATTTTCCAACGTCCACCTCGTGTTTGATGTGGTCGCTCAAATAGAGGAGGCATGTGTCAGTGGAGTGGGATGTTCTGAACCCAGATTGGAACTCGTACAGCAATTTATTAGTGGCAAGATACTTTTCAACCTGTTCATAGACTATTTTTTCCATCACTTTCGAGATGGAGCTTAGAATAGAAATAGGGCGGTAGTTGCCGGGTTCTAATTTACTCCCTTTTTTGTACAGGGGGGTTACTTTGGCCAGTTTAAAATCTTGGGGGACCTGTCCCTGTTTGATGGAGAGGTTTACTATGTGGGTGATGACTGGAGCTATGGAAATGGAGAAATGGAGAAATTTGGAGGGAATATTGTCATGGCCAGTGGCCTTGTGGGGTTGGAGGGCACTCAGCTTTTTAAGTACCTCCTCAGTTGTTACCATTGCCATTTTAAAATCATCTTTACAAACACCTGTTTTTTGTAGAAGGCTTTGATGTGCTCTACACCAAAACGGCCGGAGTGGGAGGGCATTGTGTTAATCAGCATTGTTGCAATGTTTGTAAAGAAGATGTTTAAGTGGTTGGCTACATCGAGCTTGTCAGTGATGAGGGTGTTATTCGATTTGATGTCTATGTTAGTAAACCTGGTTTTTAGTTTCTGACCACAGCCTAGTTGGTTGTTTAGTAGCCTAGCTTCCAGAGCTCCCGAGGATTGTTTTTGTTTTCCTCGGCTTTATCATTGATAAAGTTACTTTTGGCTGATTTGGTCATGGCAGTTACACTGTTTCTTAGCTTGTTACATTGGGTTTTTAGGATGACCAGTTTGGGTGACATTTCTTCTTTTCTGGTTAGGGTTAGGCTTTTCTTCTCTTCTAACCCTAACCCTAACCTTTCCAGGAAACCTGGTAGGTCCGGTCGGTGAGGTAGGAAGAGAACCACTTTAGTGCCGTTCCACCGATGCCTAGCTCCGCTAGGGTGTCTAGGAGCAGCTGGTGGTTCACTGTGTCAAATGCTGCTGACCTGGTTTCCAGGTCGTATAGCAGTTGTTCATGTCGCAAAAACGAGGGCGAGGCTTGATTTCATAGGGCGTGCCAGATAGATTTCAGCCGTCACATTTATTAACGTCAGAACGAAATTAAGGAAGGATCAGCTGTTTGCGATCACTTTATAAATGCCGGGGCGACGTGGGTGTACTACGAAACCCACACTCGAATTTGGGGCAGATTTTACACTCAATTGATAAATGAGGGCCTTAGTGTCTTGCTCAAGGACACAGAATGGGAGACCTTCCATTTCCCAGGTGGCCTACTCTACCAAGCTCCTGAGCCACTGCCGCCCAAAAACATGAATATTCTAAAATGATGATTTGATCATTTTGTATAGCATACATAATGTCCTGTCATTTTATCATATATCATGCAACACAACTAGCAGAGTTGTCGAAATATTAATACATTTACAGTTTCATATAGATTGATATTTGATATTTTCGCCTGGCCAACTTGTATAATTCCTGCATACGTTACTGGCGTGTCACTACAATGTTTTCATAGCATGTTAGTAACAGCACGTCCCTAGCAGGACTTTTACATTCTTGTTGTGTTCATATAGTTTTAACCCATTTTGGGCGGGAACCCCTTTTGGTGTTTTAAGCATTATGTTGTACTTTAGCTATTGAAAAATAGAGCTTGTAGGTCTGCTATTTTTGAAAAATCATGAAAATGTGGCCCAAATGTTTGAATATATTCTTTCAGAGTGAACGGTTTTAACTCAAATCTTTGTCCCTGGAACAACATATTTTCAGATGGGGGTCGGCGGCCAATTACATATATTTTTGGGGGTCCTTGACATAAAAAGCAAAGCTTTTGCACACCTACAGGCGACAGGTGCGTAGGAGAGGGTACGATGCCCGATAATGAAAAAGGAACAAACACTGTCTTCAAATGCAGTGAACCAACTTTAATAGGGAAACAGCAACGTTTCGGCCTATGCGGCCTTCATCAGGCTATCTTTGAGAACCACTGATATAGAAACATGGGTTTTTCAGAAAACTGTCAGGATTTAGAAGGCATTTGTAGAATCGATCTCAGGTCTAAATGGGTAAATAAGCAGACTTATTTCAAGATGCTCCAGTGTTTGTGTTCATATAGTCTCTCCATAGTAAAGTGTCACTATACCTGCACTAACCGTGCAGCCAAACCCAGATGAGCATGAAGAGACCACACGCTGCTCGAGCTGTGAAGATCAGAAGACAAGATAAGTGCTTCACGCCTTCCATTAGACTGGTAGACCACACACACACACACACACACACACACACACACACACACGCACATGCACGCACACGCACATGCACGCACACGCACACGCGCACACACACACACACACACGCACACACACACACACACACACACACCACAGAGGCAGTAACTGTCGATCAGCACTCTCTGTGCGGTTTATTTTAGGGGTTTTTTCTTCAGGTTTAAAGTAAACATTTTTTTCTAAACAGGTTTGTGATGAGACAGCAACAGAGCACATTTCTGACCGAATACTTTTAGTATTAGTATCGGTGTGGTGTGTTGTGTTCCACATGCAGTGAGCTTGCATGTGTGTGTGCGCGCACGTGTGTATGTTCAGCACAGTTCTGGTCTCACTCCATGTCTTGGCTCAGTAAAGAGCGAAAACAGCTAACTCCACCACCTCTCCCCCTCTCATGCACATCATTTAGAATATATAAAGTCACACAACCAACATCGATGAGGCAGTATTGCTTTGTTTTCAAAATATAAGGTTTTCTTAATTTCCTGAAAAATGACCATTTTGGAGTTAGGTGGTTTCTTCCCGACCGCAGAGATATGCTATACACAACCACAATGTTGCACATAGACATACAACAAATCCCCATGAAAAGCAACACTAAAGGCCCTGGCACACATTCAAAGTGTCAGAAGCCCTCAAGCCCCAGTCCAAATGCACTCATTCAGGGACGCTGCTGACCATGTGGTTGCCCTGCTGCGCATGATATCATATTATGTTTGTGCTGAGTACATCCACGTATGTTAGCGTGGGGCGTCCTCGTGATCGATGCCCGTGTGTTGGTTCCCAGAGCACCAGTTTGCTGGCTGGCAGTTCTTGATGCCTTTGGCAGTGTCCTGCTAGTCTCATTCTCCTGGCTGCTATTGTCTGGCTCACCCTTGGTAATCCCTCATATACAGAGTCTTGTTAGTGACATGTACAGTCTTGCTGATGTTAAGCACTGCACGCAGCATTCTGGTGTAGCACCCGTCAAGGGACTTCTGCAGGGTTGGCTTCAGGGTCTAGCATTCACTGCCGTATAGGAGACCAGACTCCACTGAGTCCACAAGCTGAGTTTGATTTGTCGGGGGGGATTGGAGTTCCATACTCTGGTCATGCCATTCAGGGCCCTCCATGCAAGTGCCTTCCTCACTTTCAGGTCTTGCTCGGTTGAGTTGACCCATGAGCCCAGGTACTTGAAGTCCTTGACTTCCTTCAGCACAGTGCCTCCTGTTGTTGTGAGAGATGGATGTTCCGGTGAGATCTTATAGGTGATAACCTCAGTTTTCAAATTTTGAAAATTAATTGAAAAGGAATTACATCACTCAGCCTCATGGTGGCGCTATAACAGCCCACTTCACGTTTTCCCCTATAACTCTTGAACCGTAAGTCATAAAATCAAAATGTCCTTTTCCATGGATTCCTTGGATCATGACGGATTTCCCCACATATACCCCATTTCTGTCTAGAATGAAATTGCACCAAATTTGCATTTTCTTCAAAACACACTTTTTGCTCCACCTCCAACAGATTTTGTCACAAATTGGTACAAAACTCTGGCGCTATCCGATTACTTGAACACTGGCAGAATTTTGACAGTCCATACCGTCCGGCCGTAATCGGCTTCCGAAGTGAGTAGGAGGGGCCTATTTTACAAAGAATGCCACAAATAATGAACGGAACGTTCAACCCACACAGAATTTCAATCACATATCGAGAGTGGTTCAATCAATGTAGCGCCAAAAGCAATTCCCTTTAAACCCATGGGGGCGCCACAAATGCCAAAAATGTCACTGTTTGTTGAAAAAACTATGTTGGGGGGCTCAATCCCCACCAAAATACTTACACATGATCTCAGGGGTGATGTGACCATTTAATTGACAGGAGGATAGACACTGAGTAGAGGGCTTATACAGAAGAGAGAGGGTAGACTACTAGACTGTATCGCCATTGTGTTTGTGATTGATTGAAATATTTATTAACAGTTTGCAGAATTACAGTACATTTCAAGCACAAACTCAATACAAAGACTGTTAACTGTGAGTGGACGACACAATTAAGCATTACACTTGTTTACAACAGGGTCCACATTGTTCAATTCATCAAAAATGATATATGGACCCCGAGTCTGTACTAAATATATAGAATAACAAATGTCTTGAAAAAGCACACTGTCTTCCGACAGTGTGCTTTTCTGCTTTTCAAAGATTGCTCTTTACTCCGTCCTGATGAAGGTCTGACGACCGAAACGTCGTTTAATAAGGAGCAACAATGTGTCAAAAGTGGACCATCTATCCATAAATGCTTCAAATTAGACACACGCGTTCCTCCACTCCACCACGGGGAGTGCAGTGCCCGGCCTTGAGTCGGTCTGACCCACAGTTTTCCAGAACCGCCACTAAAGGCTAGCTCTGCCCAGGCTCTGGACAGGGCCGCCGCCTATGCAGGCTCTGGACAGGGCCCAAATTAGCCAAGTGATTACACCTGATCACCCCTGCATGGATCTTCACTTTTTTCTTATCAGAGTTCTATTAAAAGTTGAGAATAGTTTAACATTTTCAGAAATGTATAATGCGTGTGTAATGCTTTTTTTATCATCTGTCCAATCAGGTGTGTGTCTCTGTGCCGTGCTGTCAGCGGAAGCAGCCACACTCACACTGTACCACCACCAGGCCAGCCTCCCTCCACCTCCACTGGGCTCACAAAAACACTATCAACCTGAATTACCTCAAATTCACAATCCAGTCAGGTGAAAAGTTAAATGGTATAGCCTACCTTTTTCCTATATATCAATGCATTGCTGTATTGAAATTGAGATTAGTTTTGTTCTAATTTCACAGCTTGTGCTTGTATTGATGATTGCTTACTTTTAAATGGCTGTACAAAAGTATAAATGTACAACAAGTAAAACATGAGGTCAAAGTGGTTAGACTGGTTGTGATGCCATGTTAATAAATGTTACTGTGGACCCCCTGGAAGCCCCTTCAAGGACCACTGGCGCGCACGCACGCACAGTGGGGCTTGACTGCATGGGATCTTTTTTTAAAGACTGTAAGCACATCCTGTGGTTTAAACCGTTCAGGTAAACACTTTTTGAAAACAAGTTTTTGATGAGACATGAGCAATAGTGTTAGTGGTGTGTGTGTGTGCGTGCGTGCGTACGTGCCTGCCTGCCTCTATAGAAGTGTGAGGCTGCATCTGATCAGCTCACAAACACTCACAAACATAGAAAACAGCAGAGACCCAGCATGACAGCAAACACACTGATCACATATATACATGCAACATGTTTGCCTGTATAGTCACAGGCCTGTTACATTCGGTTTCTTGGGAACCGGGACTTGTCGCTGCCTTGAGACGTGCGGGGACCCAACATGAGCCCAGAGACAGTGCTAGTTCAGCTGCACAGTCCTTGAGCACTTATCCCTGGATTCCGTCTGGAGTCTGGACCCGCCGCTTTCCTGGAGTTGATGTTGCGTAGGCGTAGACATGAGTGCTCAGGACTAAGGTGGAGCCATCAGAGGGGAGAGGGGGGTCTTATATGCCAGCTTGGCAGATCTGATACCATTTCTAAGGGCTGACCTCGCCGTGCTGTATGCATTGGTGTCCCCAGATCTATGTGCCGCATTCCTGGCTCTTACTAATTGTAGTTTTGGTGTCATTCAGGTGTTTTTGGTTTGGAAAAACACGGATCTGCTTCCAGTGTGTGTGAAACAATATCCACACAAAATGTATATAATCCAGCACTGAGTCTGTGAAATAATTCACGTCAGCGCTGCCGGGCCACTACAAATATCCCAGTCTGTGGTGCTGAAGCAGTCCTGGAGCCCAGGGATAGCGTCCTCAGGCCACGTCCTGACAGACCTGACTTTGGGCCTACTAGATCAGATTTTTGGTGTGTACCATTGATTGATTGATTGATTGAAATATTTATTAACAGTTTGCAGAATTACAGTACATTTCAAGCACAAACTCAGTACAAAGACTTTTAACTGAGTGGACGACCCAATTAAGCATTACACTTGTTTACAACAGGGTCCACCATGTTCAATTCATCAAAACATTTAGAGACGTACACAGACACTTCTATATAGTTACAGAACAGGAATTCATCATAAAGGAAGCAAAAAGGGAAAAGAAAAATATACAGTGAGGGGGAAAAAGGGGGGGGGGAGATTCAGATTTTACGGGGGCCACTTTCGAAATGCAGCCGTCCGTAGGTGTTAAGACTGAGTTGTGTTCTGAACTCAAATGCAACCACTCAAGAGGCAGGAATTAGACAGTTAAGAACTTTATTGTCCAAATAAAGCAGGATAATGACAATGTATAGATATACAGTATATATCCATATAAATGCATAAATACTCTTGCAGATCCAAAAATCCAACCCCCCACCCCCTCCCAAGTTTCCGTGCCTACACAATGCAACTGTATGTGATATGATGTCTCCATCCCTCCCCCCCCCCCTCTCTACTGTATGTGATATGATGTCTCCATCCCCCCCCCTCCCTCTCTGTCAATACCCCTCACCCATTCTATGCTTCCCCCCCCCCACCCCCCATCCTTCTTTTTCTTACTTTACTTTCTTACCCTAACCCTACTTTACAGTATATATCCATATAAATACATAAATACTCTATAGTATAATTAGGTAGATATGTATCTATGAGAATATATAACGCTATACTTAGGGGAATTCCAAGGGGGTAGTCGAAGACGAGCTTGTAGATCGGCAGCCAAACAAACAGTCCAAGGGGTGACGAACTCCAGGAGTGGCACGGCAGATAGCCAGGTCTGGAGGATGAGAGGAACAAACTAGAAAAAGTGCCCTTCTGGGCACAGGTCTCCACCAGGATAGGAATGTAGGACATTGCAACTTGCCTTCATCTGGTGGTTGGATAAAAGGGCAACAAAAGTAAATTATCCACAGATCCGTGCAGTTAGAGGTAAAAACACTTTTCGGCCAGTTATAGCGCCACCTTGAGGCTGAGTTGAAATTGTTCATGTGGCATTTCGTCCTCGGCCTAGTGGGAATGTGGGTGCACAATTTCACAGAAATCACGCAATGTGTTCATGATTTGCAGCATTTTGTTTGAAACTGAGCACTCCTGTGTACTTTGGAAGCCAATCTTAACCAATCAGGATGGAGTCTGAGAAATCTGAAAGAACCGTTTCGTTAAATGGCTCTAGAGAGACTGTGTACCAATTTGCGCGATGTTTGGACAAAATCTGTAGGTGTACTGTGCAAAAACTTGTTTTGCACAAAGCGGCCTCCTGGTGGCGCTATAACAGGCCGTTCTGGAAATTTTCCAGAAAAAGGTTGGAAAAAACCTGGAAAAGGTTCATCGTTGGCATCCAGGGAGTGTGTGTGCAAAATTTGGCATCGACCGGGTTAACGGTGCCGGAGATTAGCTGCTCACGGACACACACACGGACGGACGGACGGACGGACGGACGGACGGAGTGCAAAACATACTCTCCCCCCATGCCTTCGGCCTGGTGGAGACAAAAAGGTGTGTTTTAAGATTTCGTTTAAAAATGTCCACAGATTCAGAGAACCGTAGATCCCTTGGCAGGCTGTTCCACAGCACAGGGGCATAATAATAAATCTTTATTTCAGACTCAGGTCCATATCACATACAAAGGACAAGAAGACAGGGGGATAAAACACAAGGATAAAAAAATAAGAATAAAATAACAAATAGATACATCCAACATAGCATATGTTTATATATATACACAGTATACACAAACCTATAATCTATATAGGCTATTATGCCAATGTCTCCTGATCAAGGACGTGTATCGACATGAGCTTTTCATAGGGTCCGTTAAAACCATTATGATGCTGTTATCAGACTTATCTAGACGGCACATGAATTTGTACATCAAGTTTCTTAAAAGGGCCGGGCAGGTAGGCACCCCCAGGCTGACAAATAGTTGGCTGGCACTGTGCCATCTTGGTTCCCTCATAAGTAATCTTAATGCATCGTTGTAGGCCACATTTAGTTTGTGCATACTACTAGCCTTGTAATTGCTCCACAAGTGAGCCGTATATAATGGTGTGCAGAATGCTTTAAACAGTGATACTTTGACATCCACTGAGCACTTGTGGAACTTTCTCATTAAAATGTTTGCCTGGGCATACAGTTTACAACGTTGTCTGTTAATGTCACTGTCATCAGAGAGATCTGCAGAGATATGATGACCAAGATATTTTATCTCATTGCAAACCAGTAGAGTGTTGCTACTGAGGATAAAATCAGGGAAGACAGCCCTTTTATCATGTTTACTGCGAACAATCAAGATATTACTTTTCTTAGCGTTATACTTAATGTTAAAATCAGTGCCATACTGAGAGCATATTCTCAAGAGCTGTTGTAGTCCCGCACTATACGGAGACAGGATGACCAGGTCATCCGCGTACATCAGATGGTTAACAACATTGTTACCAATTAAGCATAGTAGCTAAAGGCGGCTTCTCCATATTTCTTTGTGTTAGGGGTCTCTGGAATCTCTAGGAGACCAGCACTAGATGATCTAAGGGGTCTGCCGGGCACATATAAGTTTCGCCCGAGACTCGTATGCACCGTCCCAGCCGTCCCGCCAATTTTGAAGCGTATGCACCGTCCCAGCAAATGACGTAATGACTAATTGTGCCTGATACGGCAGAGGTGCCAGATTACATACATGTACACATAGGAGCATTACCTTTAATCCTCCCGACACTAAAACATATCGTCATTACGTCACGTGCTTGTTGCCTACTAGTGTGCAACAAGCAAGTATGCACTCGACAGAGTGCAGTTCTAGTTGTATATTATGTTGCACAACAGCGATGCAATGCGTTGTGACCCTGTAGTTTAGATCAAGTCGGACATTTAGTTTTTTTTAATTATTTGAAACTTTTTGCCTATAAAATAGGGATTTATTATTAATAGATTAATTTATGTACGATTAAATCAATTTGTTTAACAGTTGCACAAATAACTGTGATAAATAGATTCACAGTACAGAATAATTCACAAAGTAATTTGATATTCTTTCACCACCATGTTACTAATACGTACAGGGTTAGGGTTAGGGTTAGGAAAGGAATTAACAGTATGTATAATGTAGACTATTCCTTTGGACCATAACAGTCACATGATACAAGTGCATCACATTACAACCATTTTGTTTAAATACAGAATGAATCACGTCAAATGTCTTTCACTGCATGTACTGTGCGGCCGAATGTAAGTCACTCATGTGTGCCGTGAACAAAACAAAAACAATTGAGCCTTTGTTCAGCATTGCTTTTGCATTGTACAGTCCAAATAAATTGCAGTGTCGCCAAAAAGGCAGAAGGAGCGAGAGCACTTTCATCATCATCATCGTCATCATAATTTTTCGACCGCGGTCGAGATCATGGATTTCACAATGCCACGCCAGACTTTCCGGTCCTTCATTGCCATCCCCAGTTTCTGCTTACTGATGCATGTGTCCCTAGCGATGACATCAGGGAACGACAGTTCTCTACCTCTGGTCTGCTTTGAGGCAGGACTCCAGAGAAGAAGGGAAGATATAACCTCATTGTCAGCTCTGTAGCAGTGGCCGGCAAACTGTGTTCTTCTGGATCGGACTAGTGAAGAAACACGGGGAAGGTTGCCGTGTCGTCTCTTTTTCCAGTGTACGGCGGTGGATAACAACGGAAACAGGATATGATGTGACGAGGTTGAAGAAAAGCTTTATTTTTGTATCCAAAAGCCGTCCAGCAGTCAAGACAAAACGATGAGAACAAAAGGAAATTCTCCGTGGTTTCTCTGGATTTACGCAACACACAGTACAACTCTTAGCCGAATGATGAGTTTTAACCGGACCCAGGACCCCTTTCTTCTTGGCAAACCTGGCCTTAAATAGCATAACTAGGTCCTCCTCTCTACTGGACATGCAGCGGGCGTTTCCTGACTTTTACCAATGAGATCCAATGGGATCTGAGACCCAGCTCCTTCCGGTCTAGAGAGAGGCGGGACTAGTCACAGAGAGGACAAAGGACCTGATCCGGTTCTAACTGGGCGATGCTCTTTAGCTGATAAACCGTTTTTAAACTTTAACAAAACTTGAACGTAACTGTACACAATTTATAAACATGGTTACTCATACCTTAACAGTATATAAAAATGGAATGGAAACACTTGTAGTCAGAAAATGTTACGAAACTATAACGTGAAAACTGAACACTCTAAATGAAATGAATTAAGAACAGTGTGACCAGTGGAATTTAAAACTAAGCACAAACATGACGAAACCTATTTAGTTAGTTAATTTATAGAAAATTATACGACAGCCGTATATTAGATTAGTCGATGGGTGGCTCTTCCAAGACAGATTTTATTTTCCGCTCTCATTAGAAGGCGGGTGTAAGTGCCATCCAACCGTTTCTCTAGTTTCTTTGAAAGTGTCCATGTCTCGGAGCCATAGAGTAGAATCAGCTCAACGGTCGTCCTAAATATTTTTACTTTTAACATCTTACTACTGGGATGACCAGATCTTATGCATGTCATTGCAGGCTGACCAGGCCATACCCTTCCTAGTTTGAAAGGAGTGTTTCCAAGAACTGATGAACCAAGAAGTAAGGAAGACATAGTTGTGTCAGTCAGCCAGCCAGCCAGCCAGTTATAGACGATAGAGTTAATAGCTCACGGCTATTCAAACTATTCAAAAATGTTATTTAAAATAGTAAAAGAAAAGGCAATGCACCTATAGTTTAGGGATAATTGGGCTCTCCCCATTTCCTGTCAACCTAAAGAGGGATTTAAAATATATATGTTCAAAGGTTTGCACACATTTTCACTATTTACCCAAAGATGACTTTTCAATCTTGTAAATCTTGTAATATTACTGCCAGTTGGAGTTTCCATGTTAGATTGAAGATATTGATAACAGCTTCCTGTCAGAATGTATGTGAAAGCTTTAAATGTGACCACATCCCCCCCCCCCCCCACACACACACACACACACACACACACACACACACACACATGAACAGATACAGATACAGATGCAGAGAAAACTTTATGCAAAAACTTGATGCTAGTTCTGTGACTGTTAGTTTTACAAAACTAGTTATAGCCTGCCAGCCATAGCCAGCCAGTCAGCCAGCCATATAGCCAGTGAGCCAGCCAGCCAGCCAGTTATCCAGTTATAGACAATAGCCAATGTACAAGCGGTAGTCAATGTAGATTGGCTATTTAAACTATTCAAAAATGTTAAATAAAAAAGGGATAATTAGGGATAATTGGGTTTAGCATGGACGAAAAGAGAGCCCCTAGGCTCAATGTAGCCTCTCTCTCCCCATTTCCTGTCAACCTAAAGACGGCTTTATAAATATAAAAATATATATTCAAAGGTTTGCACACATTTTCTACTATTTATAGAAAATAGCAGAGTTCTGCACAAAGGGGCACTATAGGCTTGAGAATCATTTAGGGACCCCAGAATCATTTAGGGAGATGTTTGGAGTGAGTGTGGAACTATAGTGGCCCTCTGGAGTGAGTGTGGAACTATAGTGGCCCTCTGGAGTGAGTGTGGAACTATAGTGGCCCTCTGGAGTGAGTGTGGAACTATAGTGGCCCTCTGGAGTGAGTGTGGAACTATAGTGGCCCTCTGGAGTGAGTGTGGAACTATAGTGGCCCTCTGGAGTGAGTGTGGAACTATAGTGGCCCTCTGGAGTGAGTGTGGAACTATAGTGGCCCTCTGGAGTGAGTGTGGAACTATAGTGGCCCTCTGGAGTGAGTGTGGAACTATAGTGGCCCTCTGGAGTGAGTGTGGAACTATAGTGGCCCTCTGGAGTGAGTGTGGAACTATAGTGGCCCTCTGGAGTGAGTGTGGAACTATAGTGGCCCTCTGGAGTGAGTGTGGAACTATAGTGGCCCTCTAAGTGTGTTTTATTATTAATTAATTCCTGCCATGAATAAAATAAAAAAAAACTACTATATAACATTATTTTATTGAATTGCGATCATACATAAAAACCTTCTGTTAACACTGTTAAGTTCTTTACCAAAAATAGTTGATCTACAAGCTCACAACGTGGACGTCGCGTTGCTTAACCCATTCAGGACGGGGAACCCCTTTTGGTGTTTTCAGCATTATGTTATGCTTTAGCTGTTGAAAAATAACCACTGACATAGAAACATAGGTTTTTTCAGAAAACTTTCAGGATTTAGAAGGCATTTGTAGAATCGGCCTCAGGTCTAAATGGGTTAAGTAGATTGGCTATATTTTATTTTTATATGTGGGGTAATGATCGATTTTGTCGTCATCTGGGACAATGTGAGCTTCCACCGGGCTGCTGAAGTGCGTGAGTGAGTGGTCCCAGCCTCCAGGACCATGACCCACATTTCTCTGTTCCAATCCTTCCACCTTATTCTCCTTTCCGGGAATCCTTGAGGAGTTCTTTTCAGCTGTGGAGGTAGAAGGTACTGTATATGAACAGAACCCACAGAGCCGGGTCACACTGCTCCAGGCCATGGAGGAGGCTTGTGGCGACGTGAGTGTTGAGGCCTGTCGGGGCTTTATGCGCAACTCGCGGCGTTTCTTCCAACGCTGCTTGGACAGGGAGAACATCACCTCACCTGTGATGTGGACGAGGCCCTCTGGCCCACTGGCCAGACAGGCATGAAGAGTTTGAGCAGGCTGGTTTTTACCGAGTGGGGGTCCCCGGGGGTCCCCGGAACATCCAGCCCACCCCCCCAGGAACGTGCCCAGGGGGGGTCGGCGATGACGAGATGCTGACAGGCTGCTGGGGTCTTCGTTCGGGAGTGGCGGCCCTCGCCTCGTCCTCCGTGTCTTGGTTACGCTATGTCGTGCCCCCAACAAAATCTGAGGCTGGGAAAAAAAGCATTGCTTATTTCGGACCCTGGTCTTGGAATGACCTACAGGAATAAAATGGCGATTGTATTCAGTGTGGGGCAGACGGCCTGTCACAGCCAGATTTGGGAGACCAGTAATAAATACTTAGGCATACACAACTGAACAAGACCAAATTGGATGAGAACTCTCTTCAGGTTAAACCTTGGTCACACAAGGCCCTGTAGCTTTCCCTCAGGACTGTTACCCGTGTTAAAGCCCACAACCAACTGACTATAGTCTGTCCCTGCAGCCTCCCTTAATGTAGGAGTGGATCCTACCACAGGACAGAATCAATTAACAACCTTCCTTCTCATAAACTACTTATACATACTTCCATAAATAATCAATTGTGTAAAAGTAACCTAAACAGAGTTGATGGCATGAAGAGTCATCATGGAAAAGGAGTGTCAAGGGTTTAGCATTTTGTGAGTGAGGTTTTCAGTTTTATATTAAAAAGATGATAATCTTCACGGCATTGTCTTTTTTCAAAATATTGATTATATTGATAATTAATCAATCAAGGGTTGATATGATGATGAGCTGACTACGCATGCACGCACACACGCACGCACACATGCTGCAAGAACGGGTCATTAGTGCAAAATGTATGTAAATAGAGGCAGGCTACAATATTAAATATTACATTTAGAAAATTATGTTTTGATTGATGACAGGTGTAGTGGTGTACTTAGTGTTTACTGCAAGTTGAGTTTCCATGTCAGATTGAAGATATTGATAACGGCTTCCTGTCAGAAGGTATGTGAAAACTTTAAATGTGACCACACACACACACACACACACACACACAGATTAACAGATAAACATGTATAGAGGAAACTTGATGCGTCGACAGCATATTCTTACAGATATAAGGGACGACTCGTCTACTTGTGTGACAGTTAGTTCAGACTCCAATCAGTCTCAGCCAGCCCGTCCGTCAGCCAGCCAGCCAGCCAGCCAGCCCGTCTGTCCGTCCGTCCGTCCGTCAGTCCGTCCGTCCGTCCGTCCGTCAGCCAGCCAGCCAGCCGGCCAGCCAGCCAGCCGGCCGGCCAGCCGGCCATTCGGCCAGCCAGACGATTTGTTTGTCAGCCAGCCAGTTTGTTCATCAGTCAGTCAGTCAGTCAGTCAGTTTATAGTCAGTCAGTCAGTCTCAGTCAGTTTATAGTCAGTCAGTCAGTTTATAGTCAGTCAGTCAGTTTATAGTCAGTCAGTCAGTCAGTAAGTATATAGTCAGTCAGTCAGTCAGTTTATAGTCAGTCAGTCAGTCAGTTTATAGTCAGTCAGTCAGTCAGTAAGTATATAGTCAGTCAGTCAGTCAGTTTATAGTCAGTCAGTCAGTCAGTTTATAGTCAGTCAGTCAGTCAGTTTATAGTCAGTCAGTCAGTCAGTCAGTATATAGTCAGTCAGTCAGTCAGTCAGTCAGTCAGTCAGTCAGTCGGTCAGTCGGTCAGTCAGTCAGTCAGTTTATAGTCAGTCAATCAATAAGTTTATAGTCAGTCAGTCAGTCTATAGTCAGTCAGTCACTCAGTCAGTCAGTTTATAGTCAGTCAGTCACTCAGTCAGTCAGCCAGCCAGCTGGCCAGCCGGCCATTCGGCCAGCCAGACGATTTGTTTGTCAGCCAGCCAGTTTGTTCATCAGTCAGTCAGTCAGTTTATAGTCAGTCAGTCAGTCAGTCAGTCAATCAGTCAGTCCAGACTCCTGTGAATCCGTTCGAGACTCCTGTGAATCCGGTCGAGACTCCTGTGAATCCGGTCCAGACTACTGTGAATCCGGTCCAGACTCCAATGGGACTGACAGGAATGGGTGGAATCCTGATGCTGTTCCTCTTGTTGTGGCGTGCAGGTAGGATTGTATTTTAATGATTGTTGGTTTTAAATGATTGATGATGCTCTTTTTATCACTCTGTGGTTTGTGTTTTTTGGTCAAAATTCTTTGACTTGTTGTTCCATTCTGACCTGAGCTGTCAGGTTGTCCACAACCTGCTCACAGACCAATAATGACCTGGCATTAGAAATGCACTATTATGCAATGTGGCCCTCTGGAGCATAGACTGTAAAAAATATGGACAAAGCGTTCCCCGGGTCTAACATGAACGTAAAATGAAGCCTGTAATAATATGCTAATTCCTGATGTAAGTCGCCATCTTTTGGTACCAGCTGGCCATTGGCTGGCTCCTTCTTCTCCGTTGGTTTTTATTTTGACTCGAGTGGGAGGAGAAGACTCTTGAGTGGGAGGGGAATCCCGATCATAGACTGTAACGGTAGCCACGCCCCTCAGAACATACGCGACTTTATGGTCATGTTTTTAATTAATGGGACCATACTTTTCCAAAAAGAATATTATGACATTAGAAATGAGACTTTAAACTAGTGACTGGAAGAAGAAAGTATTCATGACCATGTGTATTAAGGTAATACAGTCTAGGTGAAGTTGGGCCAAAATACATGGGCCTCTATGGAGCTATGGGGCTTTTTGGGTCCAGTCCAGCGCCACAACAGGCCATTATATGAACTACCGATTTCAAATGAGGCTTCACGAAATATCTGGCTGACTGCCCCCCTGCTCTGGAGTGAGTGTGGAACTATAGTGGCCCTCTGGAGTGAGTGTGGAACTATAGTGGCCCTCTGGAGTGAGTGTGGAACTATAGTGGCCCTCTGGAGTGAGTGTGGAACTATAGTGGCCCTCTGGAGTGAGTGGAACTATAGTGACCCCCTGGAGTGAGTGTTAAAATATAGTGGCCCTTTGGAGTGAGTGTGGAACTATAGTGGCCCTCTGGACTGAAAATACGTGACTAAATTTGACTGAGGGACTGCCATTGGATTTTCGTTTTTTTTTTTGGTTGTTCAGTTTGACCCACCAGTTTTGGAGATATGGCTTATAGAGTAATGTCTTGCAGAAAACAGCAAGTTGAGAAAACAGGTTTGAAAGGTTTAAAACCTAGCTATACATGTTTAAGCATTTATTTCATATTTACATGTCAATTAAGACATGCTCTAGTAGTATACGAGTCTGCCTGTGCTATTAACTCATTTTTGGAAAAATAAAATAAAAAGTGACCCTCTGGAGTGAGTGTTAAAATATAGTGGCCCTTTTGGAGTGAGTGTGGAAATAGCGTGTCACACCCCATCTCTCTCCCCATTTCCTGTCAACCTACTGTCCTGTCAATAAATGCATAAACAAGCCCCAAAAAACTAGTTTAGTGTTATCTCTCGTTATATTGCTGCTGATGGAACTAGTGCAGGGCTGGGCAACCTCAGACACGGTGACACTGGCACAGGGAGGGGGATCACTGGCACACTGGCATACTGTATATATGTGAAAAGAGAGGATTTTCTTATTTTAGAATTGAATATAAAACTAAAATGCAGTCAATTAAATGTAAGTTCATCACATCTGTATGTAGATTACATCCTGCACATAATTATACATTCAATTGCTCTGAGTTTGATCAATACATCCTGATGTGGAAAGAAATAAATAAATAAAGAAAGGTTATGTCCTGTATCTGGACAATCAAAATATGTTGGATATTTTCTATGTTGATGTGATTTCATAAACTTATCAAGGAAATAAAAACATGACGCTTCATGTCAAAAAGGTTGCCGACCCCGGGTTCCAGAGAGAGAGAGAGAGAGAGGGAAAGACAGACAGAGGCAGGCAATTTTATTTAAAAAAAAGATAACATTCACGGCATTCTTTTTTTTTTCCAAAACACATTGATTTTATTGGTAATTAATAAATAATAATACATATATATTTTAAAGAGGGGAGGGGCTGTTTTCAGTGTGTTGATTAAGGGGCGTGGCCCAAAATGAATTGCAATCGTAATCGTTCAAGGTTATAATGTGAAGTGAGGTGCGCTAATATATTAAAGTCTAACTCATGTTGATTAGGTGATGTAATGTTGATGTAAAACAAACGGTGCCAGCACAAACATTAAACGCCATTAAACCATAAAGAGACAATATGACGTGAATGACACATTATGACGTAAATGTTCCCTTCATTGTCGTTTGCGTTTACAAAACAAACATTGAACTAAAGACAAACATTAAACCTGTGTATAGGAGGGGCTAGCGTCCCTCAAAAATAGATTATTATATAAATCGTGGATCATGGTCAATTCAGTGGTTGAAAGATGAGTACCATTAACATCCTAATTCCTATATAAGGCAAAAATAAAATAACGTTTTTAGGTCAAGGAGTGTTTTTTATATGTAATGCTTGGAGTGGATTCAGAATCATGAATAACCCCTATAGTTTCACACGTCACATGCTACTTAAAGCATAATTTGAATTAGAATGTATTTATTTTTGGTACCCAACTTTCAGCAACTGAATTGACCATTATCCACAAATTATATAATAATCCATTTTGAATATGTTATTTGGATGACCCTAAAGATCATAAAACACCTTTAACCAGTACTATGTGCAGCAGACAGCAGTATTGTGTGCTGATGTCAGTTCAAAGACATGAGACCTCCAGTAATGCTGGAACTATATGGAGCAGGTTTGGTGTGTGTGTGTGTGTGTGTGTGTGTGTGTGTGTGTGTGTGTGTGTGTGTGTGTGTGTGTGTGTGTGTGTGTGTGTGTGTGTGTGTGTGTGTGTGTGTGTGTGTGTGTGTGTGTGTGTGTGTGTGTGTGTGTGTGTGTGTGTGTGTGTGTGTGTGTGTGTGTGTGTGTGTGTGTGTGTGCATGCGCTCACCACCATAGCAACCCTTCAAACTCTTCCTTTGTGGTTATTTGGCTATGCCTGCATGCATTTTACCACACTGACACCCCCCTCCCCCCTTTCCATTTAGTGTGCAACTTCTTTTGACACACACTTTTTCACATTTTTTTGTTGTTGAAAATGATTAGATGTGAGCTTAAACATGTATAATATATAATATAGTATAGTATGTATAGTTGTATAGTATGTATAGTTTACATATATAGTTTCATGATATGTATACTCCACTGTTACGTTCTTAGCTTATGCATGTTTCATGATAACTACTTTTTTATATATGTGATGTATGCTATGCTTTTTCTTATTGCTTAATGTAAGTCGCTCTGGATTAAGAGCGTCTGCTAAATGCCTAAATGGTAAATTGTAATTGTAGCTTAATGTGGAGTGCATGTGGAACTATAGTGGCCCTCTGGAGTGAGTGTGGAACTATATAGTGGCCCTCTGGAGTGAGTGTGGAACTATAGTGGCCCTCTGGAGTGAGTGTGGAACTATATAGTGGCCCTCTGGAGTGAGTGTGGAACTATAGTGGCCCTCTGGAGTGAGTGTGGAACTATAGTCGCTCTCTTGAGTGCATGTGGATTGTGGAACTATACCGATTCACAGATGGGTGCTCTGGGCGTGGCCATTACTGAGGTGTTCCATGGAGCAGGTGCTCCGTAGGCCAGGTGTAGCTAATCAGTGCTGTTGCGCTTAATGGTACACCTCAGTAATGGCCGCACCCAGGAAACCCTCTGTGAATCGGTCTATAGTGGCCCTCTGGAGTGAGTGTGGACCTATGTGGAACTATAGTGTCCCTCTGGAGTGAGTGTGGAACTATAGTGGCCCTCTGGACTCGGAGTGAGTGTGGAAATATAGTGGCCCTCTGGAGTGAGTGTGGAAATATATAGTGGCCCTCTGGAGTGAGTGTGGAAATATATAGTGGCCCTCTGGAGTGAGTGTGGAAATATATAGTGACCCTCTGGAGTGAGTGTGAAAATATATTGGCCGTCAGGCTGGATTACCGGCCTCTGTGCATGGACCGCTCAGCCACGGCCCGGGACACACTGCTGATTATTGACAGCAAATGTACTCTAGTCTTAGTCGCAGTAACTTAAACCATTCTGACCTGAGATCAGATTCTAAAAATGACTTCTACATCCTGACAGTTTTTTGAAAAAGCTGTTTCGATTAAAAAGAAATAGCAGACCTATACAAGCTCGTATAGCGCGCCACTCGGTGGTGCGCTATGAGCTTGTAGATCTGCTATTCTTAAATAGCTAAAGCATGACATGATGCTAACACCAAAAGGGGTTCCCGCCAAAAATGGGTTGTGTTTGTGGGAGAGAGATTGCACTGAACCCCCTGGCAGACATACGCACACGCTATTGACCTATGCCTTCATCTTGTGCAACGGCACAATTTCAATTGACTTAAAACTTGAATTAAACTTTAAGCAACAGCATTGTGTTGTTGCTACAAGCACAACTGCATTAGATAAATTGCACCTTTCTAAACTAATCTTATTGTATACATATATAGGCTATATATATATATATATATATCCATATGTAACCAGGTAGACCTGTTACTATGGCAACATCAGCCAGGTGCTCCTTGTTTCAAATTAAGGGTGGGGTTTATTGGCAGACAGGTTTAAAAGCGCTGGGCTGCTTTCATTCAGGGGATCCCCTAGCTTGCTGTAAGGTTGACGTATCTGAGGAGGACAAGAGTTTGAAGGCATGGCGTTTCCTAAATGTATCAGCACACTGGCTGCCTGGTGAATTAGTATAGAAATGCCCTTATTCCATGCTGCTGTGCTCCTCCTCCGGTACGCCAGCCAAGTGTATGGTACAGTAAGCTATAGTATGTCTTGGTGGTTTATATGATGTTGACTTTTAATATCAGTATTTTAAAAGAACTAACTATGTGTACAAAACGAAAAGAGAATAAAATGTCCTTGTTTGAAATCCCAATATGTCTTATTTCCATGCTCAACCTTGGTCACACGAACCTGTGCTTTCTATTGTTAAAGAGGACCCTCTAGAAAAAGGTGGCGTAGTTTAGTAGGCATTAAGTATATTTTATTATTATTCCCTCAAAAGTGCCCCCTGCTACACATAGTTTTGGAGCCAGAAGGGAGAAGAGTCTGGGACGTGTGGAGCGTTGTCCCGGCGTTTTTAGTGAAGGTACCTCCAGCTTCCCTGCGTTGGCTGATCGGAGTGCGCGGGAGGGTTTGTATAGGGTTCGATCATACTTGTGAGATATGGGGGAGCCATACCTTTGGTTGCTTTGAATGCCAGCATCAGAGTTTTGTATTCTGTGCGGGCAGCGACCGGGAGCCAATGGAGGGATCGGAGAAGGGGGGAGACGTGTGAGAACTTTGGCTGGTTGAAGACCAAGCGAGCTGCGGCATTTTAGATCAGTGTGAGAGGCTTAAGTGCACATGCCAGTAGGCCAGTAAGGAGGGAGTTACAATAGTCAAGTTTTGACAAGACTGTTGTCTGGATAGGAGCTGGGCTGACTCCTGGGTGAGGAACGGTCTAATTCGTTGTATGTTATAGATTGTAAACCTACAGGATCGAGTGACTGTTGTGATGTGTGTTTTGAACGAGAGCTGACTCTCCAGGACAATACCAAGGTTCCTGGCTGTCGGGACAGACGTTACCAGGGCGTTGTCTACGGAGATAGTTGGCTCCCGCATAGGGCAGGACTTAGTTGGGAAGAACAGAAGCTCAGTCTTGTCTGGGTTCAGCTTGAGGTGGTTGGAAGACAACCACTGTGAGGTGTCAGCCAGGCATGCAGTGATGTGCTCTTCCACCTGGGTGGCAGAGGGGGGGAAGGATAGAAACAGTTGTGTGTGACTCATCGGCATAGCAGTGATAGGATATATTGTGAGCAGAGAAAGCCAAGGGATTTAGTGTACATGTGAGAAAAGGAGGGGACCAAGTACAGATCCCTGTGGGACCCCAGTCTGGGACCCCAGTTTGGAGGTTACGGGGGGATGATGGCAAACCTTTCCAAGAAACCTGGTAGGTCCGGTCAGAGAGGTAGGAGGAGAACCACTTCAGCACCGTCCCGCCGACGGTGCCCATAGTTCAATCATTTATACTAAGTGTGATAAGCATCAGTATTATAATGTAAAACTTTACTTATCCAGCTTTTTCGATCACATCTGGATTGAAGGGCAGCAGACTGGCCAGCTGATCCAGTTCTGCATTGAGATGGTTCCTGTGCTGTTTGGATGGATTGGCCATCACAGTGAATGCCATAGGCTATCTGGGGTGGAGGGAGGCGGAGAAAGACAGAGGGAGAGATGAAGAGGCAGCAAGACAAGACATATTAGCATATTATGCTTTGGCCCTATCTTGGCCAGGTCATACTGGCAAAAGAGGTTTCATGCACAATTCCTACATATTAATTGCACCTTTTAACCCTTGGGGCAGATTTGAACATTGCTCCTCTACAATGGTGACAAACAATCACTAAAGAACCATTATTAGCATTATTACAGTGTTAAAAGGAGAAAACAAAAACATTGAATCTGAGAGAAGCGTATTGGTATCTGAATGCATGCTGTGATTCCACATGTATTGATTTCACATGTACACAACCTGACAAATCAACCAATCATGTACAATTGAGGCTTGTGACTTGTGTCACATGCCAATCACTCTCTGCTCTGTCATTCTTGTACCTCTGCTGTACTAAAACATGATAAAGCTGCAATCTAAAAGGGGATATCTCCCTCTCTCCACCCCTGGGCTCAAATCACATGCTACTTAAATCAGAATTACATTTTGAGAATTGTGGCTATTTTTGAAATGTGTCACAGTGTTGTCCTACATTGCAACTTTTAAAAAACAACAACAAAAGTCCATGAGTCGTTACAATTACAGGCCTACACAAGGTCAACTAACCTTTGTCTAAAATGTCTATGAAATAAATTGCATAATTTGCAGTCAGTTGCTGTAAAGGGGCCTAAATAATAATCATTGTGTATTTCATAACCCGTTGTCATGCTGGGTGATACTGTAACTATAAATGCAAATAATCTGGAGTATATGCTTGCAACAAAGAAAAGAGGGAGAGAGCATGGAAGAGATAATGGCATGCAGTTAAACGTACAAACAGGGAAAGAATAAAATAAAATACCCAATAGAAATAAAATAGAAGCAGAGCCACTCAAACTAACCTCTTGCTGGCAGCTCCTTGCAAACGCACTGTGGTGACGTGGTCAAGAAACAGTTGTGAAGTCTTCTGTGATGTTTGGGTAAATGCACATTCCTGCTTAACTTTACAATAGCCAATCTCCTGCTGGGTGAGAGTTGACACACCCACTCTCCTGGCTGTTGAGTAGAAGAAGCCCCCTGGACAATACCCCAATCCAACCCTTGATGCTGAGTGCAAAGCAGGCAGAGAGGCATTCCATGTTATTTTCTATATGTCCCCTTGTTGTATTTTTTATAGGCTATTGTGCTAAAGAAATCAAAACAAATATTGTATTAAGTGTAAATGTATAGATTTAAAATGAGAATTGCCAAAGGTTCTTCAAGCACAGTTTTTGACCAGTGGGGGGTCTAGTTAGCCCTGCTCCCAGGCGTGTGTGTGTGTGTGTGTGTGTGTGTGTGTGTGTGTGTGTGTGTGTGTGTGTGTGTGTGTGTGTGCGTGTGCGAGTGCATGACGCGACTTGGCTTGTTGTAGCGCCACCATCAGGCTGTTGAAAACTGTCAAGTGGCATTTCTTCCTCAGCCTAGTGGGAATATGCGTGGACAGTTTCATCGCAATCGGACGCTGCGTTGAGGAGTTGTGGCGATTTGTACAAAGCGGGCTACTCCTGAAAACTGTAGGAGCCAATCGTGGCCAATCAGGATGGAATATGAGAAATCAAACAAACCTGTCTTGATCACATGACTATGGAGATCATGTGTACCGATTTGCGTGAAATTTGGATAAAATGTGAAGGAGTAATAATAGAAAATGTGTTTTACATATGTGGGCCTCCTGGTGGCGCTATAAAGAGCAGATGTGAAAAATTCCAGGCAAACGTTTTTCCTTGGCCTCTAGGGAGTTGGCATACAAAGTTATCCACAGATCCGTGCAGTTAGAGGTAAAAACACTTTTGGGCCAGTTATAGCGCCACCTTGAGGCTGAGTTGAAATTGTTCATGTGGCATTTCGTCCTCGGCCTAGTGGGAATGTGGGTGCACAATTTCACGGAAATCACGCGATGTGTTCATGATTTGCAGCATTTGGTTTGAAACTGAGCACTCCTGTGAATTTTGGAAGCCAATCTTAACCAATCAGGATGGAGTCTGAGAAATCTGAAAGACCGGTTTTGTTGAATGGCTCTAGAGAGACTGTGTACCAATTTGCGTGATGTTTGGACAAAATCTGTAGGTGTACTGTGCAAAAACTTGTTTTGCACAAAGCGGCCTCCTGGTGGCGCTATAACAGGCCGTTCTGGAAAGTTTGGGGTAGAGGTTCATGGTTGGCATCCAGGGAGTGTGTGTGCAAAATTTGGCATCGACCGGGTTAACGGTGGCCGAGATTAGCTGCTCACGGACGGACGGACGGACGGACACACGGACGGACTGACGGACGGACACACGGACGGACGGACACACGGACGGACGGAGTGCAAAACATACTCTCCCCCATGCCTTCGGCTGGTGGAGACAATTAGCAAAACAGCTAACACTGCAGCTAAAACACACGAAAAGCTCTACAGAGTACGAACAGCAACCGAGTAGAGAGAAACTGTACTTGCCTGGCGTTTCTATGGGAAGAGCTGGCGAAGAGTGGAGGGAAGGCAGGGTTCTTGAAGACTCTGGTGATCATGGTAGAATGGAAACAGGTGTGCAGTGCCACACCCAGGCAGCTCGTCAGAGGGGGAGGGGAACACAGAGGTGGACCTGACTAGGTGGAAGAGTGGTGATGGTGCAGTGGGTTGTGCCCAGGAACACCAGAAGTGGAAGGTTGGGGTGGAGTGTTCGAACCTGGGTTTCGAAACCGTAACAATAGGTGGCCTTTGAGAGCGGTTTTGAAGGAGTCAAGGGATTCACATGTCTTAATGACTGTTGGTAGGGCGTTCCACATTTGGTGGCATAGGAGCGAAAATATTTTAGTCCCTTGTTTGTGCCGAATCTGGGTTGTACATGGTTTGTTGCACTCCCTCTGGTGTTGTGGGTGTGGACCAAGGGTGCAGGAGGAGCGAAACATGATCATAGAGACCTAGATGGGGGTACACCTGGGCTCATGGGCTATGTTGGTATAAACCTGATCAAGTATATTGCTCCCTCTGGCAGCACATTTCACATTACGATGGAAAGAGTGTCTTTAAGTCAGCTTGATCAGACCAGAACCGCCACAAAGACTCCACATTTGGGCAGAAAAGGGACGCAGACATAATGGGTGGGGCATCCATTTCCAACTTGCATCGTTCCAAGTAGGCCAGTGCCCAACGGGCACCGCTGTAGTGTCTATAAAGACTGACTGGCGTCCATTCATTTGTTTAAGCAGTGCAGGTTTAGTCAGTGTACTGAGGTTTTTTCATGTCTCTTTGGTGTCATGTAGTCTGTGACACAAACTTAGCATCCACATTATGAAATCCTTTGAGAAATGAACAAAAGTTGACCAGTTATACACTGCTCAGAGAACCTTTCCTGCAGGCTGAGCAGAGTTCTTTTAAAAGTTGAGAATAGTTTAACCTTTTTTCAGAAATGTGATCTGTCCAATCAGGATTTAGTGTCTCTCTGTGGCGCGCTGTGAGCCTCCGTCACACAAGCACACTACCACCACCAGGCCAGCCTTCAACCTGAATGAGCTCTGTTCCAGCTGCAGCAGTGTGAGGCCCAGTCAGGTGAAAAGTAAAAATCACCAAATAATTCATAATTGGTATAACTTTTTTCTATATCAATGCATTGCTGAATTGAAATAGAATTAGTTTGTTCTTGTTTCACAGCCTGTGGTTGTATAGAGCTTGATGATTGGTTACTTTTAAATGGCTGTACAAAAGTATAGAAGTCACACCCGTGTGAAGTGAGGGGCGCTCTCACCATCGTGCATCATCATGACGTAAAATAGACTATTATAGTCCTGTGTGGCTACCAGAGGTCTCATTTCACTATTATAGTCCTGTGTGGCTACCAGAGGCCTCATTTCACTATTATAGTCCTGTGTGGCTACCAGAGGCCTCATTTCACTATTATAGTCCTAGGGAGAGAGTATAGTACAGACATACACACAAAGCCACACATTAGCAGTGCTCAAAAAAAGTGAAAATTGCTGATGGATCACATTGTAACATGAGCTATTTTTGACAATAATATAATAAATGTCATGCATGCCTATAATGACAAGCCCCCCAAAAGGGACACCAGGAAGTGGGTAATAAGGGTTAGCGTTAGGAACAGGGTTAGTAATGGGTTAGGGTTAGGGACAGGGTTAGTAATGGGGCGAGTCGGACCAACATGGCGTCTGAATACTGGCGCTGACCCAGTGTACACTGGGCTTACTGGTGAATGGTGATGTGTTGGGTTTTCCAACTGACGCGTTGATAAGCATTTCCTGTCAGAGTGTCAGTAAGAGCAGCGTGACGTCACAGAGAAACCACATGACTGATGAAGAGAACATGATAAAACACGAAGTGCTGACCCCAAAGAGACCAGACCACACTGCTTCTTGTTGACTGAATGCCCATTTAAAGACTAAAGTCTGATTGAACGTCCATGTATCTGTTTTGACAGCTAGAAACAGATATGAATTTTTACCAAATATTGTTGCTGTTCACCTTTTTCTGGACCTCAGGTAGGACTCTGTTTTAACTTGTTGATTGTTTCAATGCGTTGATTGATTACTAAACTCATCACCTTTAAATCACTCAATGGTTTTTGGCTAAAATGCATACCTCTGACTTGCTTTTACATTGTGAATCCTTTAGAAGTGTCCTGTCATCAAGGACTAGTTTGAACACATTCCTGTATATGTACTGGGAAATATATAGGTTTATTCCTGTCAGGGTCGTAGTGATGTGTTCATGTTAAAAAATCTCACCAGGTTTGGTGAGTCCCATGTTTTGACATAAAGTACAGTACAAAATTGTCTCACGCAATAAAGTATTATATACTACAGACGAACCAGATTGTTAGCCTTGACCTTTTTCTCATTTATAAATTCCAAATGACACAATAATTTTTCAACATATAAAGTTCATTATTCTTAGGGATTTGTGATGTAACAAGCAGAGCAACATTGACGTGCCACGGGCCAGTCTGCCTCACATGCGGCCTGCAGGCAGCAGCACAAGTCATGTTTATATACTTAGTCGTAAGACAGTGTCACGCGACGAACGTAGCAGATCTACAAGCCCACATGTCATGGATTTGTTGTGTTTTGTTGTGATTTTGTTTGAATTTTGTTGTGAATTTGTTGTGAATCAACAATCAAGTTCCAGTAACTTGTACTTGTAGGAGCAGTGGAATGCTATTGTTCCGCAAATTGTGCTACAATATTATATTAAAGCAGAAGTGGCAAAAGTTTTCTTTTTACACACATTATAATGTTCTTATTTTGATCATAAGACCCAATT
Source organism: Protomyctophum parallelum (assembly GCF_964188405.1). NCBI lineage: Eukaryota > Metazoa > Chordata > Actinopteri > Myctophiformes > Myctophidae > Protomyctophum > Protomyctophum parallelum. Next base: position 53,114,769 of record NC_139704.1, on the reverse strand, counting down.
ACTGAAAGTCAGTCGGGTGCATACTTAGTTTAGACTTTAGACTAGTTATTGGTTAGACATGGATTAAGGTTAGGTTTAGGTGTGCTGCCCCGTGGAAGGTTAGGGTTAGGGTGAGGCTTTGAGATAGGTTGTATAGTCGACAATATGTCATATTAGGAGTCCTACTAACTAAACCATACATGGTAAATGGCGGCCCGGGGGCCACATGCGGCCCCCACCTTCACTTAATGCGGCCCGCAGGTTAATAGCAGAATACTCCTATATTATTGATTTCAGCTAATTACTACAATTCAAATGCTATTGTCTTTTTTAAATGAAAAGGTTACTTTTCAGGATTCCAATTCAGAAATAGCAAAAATAAATGAATAAATCAGGATTTCAATTAAAATATAGCAAACATAGCTGATCTACAAGCTCAAAATGCATTATCAGTTCCTCCAGATCTGCCATGTCCGCCGCGTCACGCCGTTGACAAAGCATAAACTGCTGCCTGTCTGTCTGTCTGTCTGTCTGTCTGTCTGTCTGTCTGTCTGTCTGTCTGTCTGTCTGTCTGTCTGTCTGTCTGTCTGTCTGTCTGTCTGTCTGTCTGTCTGTCTGTCTGTCTGTCTGTCTGTCTGTCTGCCTGTCTGTCTGTCAGAATGCTGAAGCACTGAGAAAGGGCAGTATGTCGAAATGGCAGTATGTCGAAATGGCAGTATGTCGAAATGGCAGTATGTCGAAATGGCAGTATGTCGAAATGGCGGTATGTCGAAATGGCAGTATGTCGAAATGCCGGCATGTGACCCTGAGAAAGCACTGTTACGCCTTTTGTCTTCGTCATTTTTTTTCCCAACTTGACTACAGGAGCAGTGGTCTCAAAAACCTGCTAGAAAAAGACTCGCTCACTATATAAAAAATGAAGGAAAACTCTAACAGACCGAGAAATATATTTTATTTTAACATAAAAGTACATTAAAAGTAGCAAACATTTTGGTCCTAAGACCTTCATCAGTGCTATAATATACCGGTAGTCTTTTTCTGTCAAGTTTTCCTGCCTGTCAGAATTACCTCTACTTTTAATCATTTGACGGAAACAAAGAACACATGTGAGAAACGCATCAGAAAAGATAAGAGAAAAATGCCGGTGCGAGATCATGTTAGATGTGTGAAAAGTGACAATACTATTGACAATATCCTTAGCCACTGAAGAGGCAGGACTCAGCAGCCAGGTGGACACCACAGGTGGGTCTGGCATGGGACGTGCACACATAGACATCAAAGGGGGCTTCAGCCCCTGCCCTTTTGCCCGTCTGTAAAATAACTGCCCTTTCTGTGGTGAAAGAAATGCGAAATGCAACTCCTTTCCTTTCCAACATGCTGGAAGGCAGCGCATTCAGGAGAATTGCTTTTCTTTTATACCAAGTCTCCTGAACTTGAACATATTTGTTTCGAAATCCACTAGCTAAAGAGTGCTGGGTTGTGCCCCCAAAAAAGCTGATCTACAAGCTCTCAACACGTTGTGAGCTTGTAGATGTGCTATTTTCGCTGTTTTTGTCCAAAAGTGCCCTCTTACGGGATTTGAGCCCCTGCCCCTCTAACACTCTCTGCATGTCCCTGGGGTATGCAGGAAGCATGTTCATGACGTCTAGATATTAGATCTATAGGACATTTATTATGATATCTCTGCTGTCGGGGAGAAACCAACTCCAAAATGTTCATTAAAAAAACTATTTTAGATAATGCACACTGCCTCATCAAAATTGATATTGTGACTTTATATATCGTCAATTGCTATTCCCGACAGTGACGATAGATACATTATTTGGTAACACTTTACAATAATATGGCCACAAATCATTAGCAGTCATTAGCATGACTCATTAAAGGGGCATTTCAAACACGTAAGACGCTCGATTCATACTTTGATTTTATCAGACACGCCCCCTCAATTACAAACACTAATTGTAATTTCAAACTCAAATTTGAATACCATGATGGATTCATCTAAAACATCCGTCCTTGGTTCAGGTGACTGAATACTGTAACACGTCTGCAGGGGCCATGCATTTTCTTTCTATAAACAAATAAAAAGGTATAATTGCAAAAAACACAGCCCCTCATGAACTAGAATTAGAGGGACAATTAATTGTTGTTTTTATCTTGTTTGAAGTAATAAGGATAAAATGCACATCAAATATCAAAATATTGAATGAATCATTAACAGGTTAAATACTGTCTGGGGTAGACCTATGTTTGAAAGTGAAATATCCCTTGAAACATCCTGCAGTGTTCACTTTTCTCTCATGCCAATGAAGCCAATTGAATTGAATTGAATTGAATTGTGCACGCATGCACGAGCGCACGCATTTGTAAAATACAAATAAAACGTCTCATTCATTTAAAAATCGATGCATCGTTGCATCGATTTCATTAACACAAGTCGATTCAAATTAGAATTAGAATGATTTTTTTTTTTTTTTTCAATTGTTTTCCCCATATCATATTTTTTGCTCTGTGTGTAAATAATTCAAACTGTAGGATTGGTTATTGTGACGGACAGAAGTCATTCCTTCCCTTTGCAAAGCGTACCGGAGCGCACTCGCCTATTAGTTTGCATTGCATTCAGAACGCGCCCTTAATTAAGAACCTAACTGCATCTGCATCTGTGTGTGGCTCTCAGCGGTGTCCCACTATTAGCGACTTTAAGCAACGACGGATACGGCAGTCAGCTACGGCAACCGGAAATGGATCAGTGCTCGATAAACCTGCTCTCCGTTGCAGTCCTTTCTACTACGGGAGAACCTACACTTGCACGTAGTGTCTACAACGCCATGTCATAACCATGTTTATTGAAATTATAGCTGTCATACATTTATTTTACACCGATTGCTCCATCACCTCTCTTATGCTGTGTCCATATTGACTGGCTGAATGGCTGATGTTGAACTGCACTGTGGCAGAGAAGTAACAGATAGAAGCGCGCAAACTTTATCCCCAGACTGGCTGCTGTACTGCCACTAGTGTTAATGTTATATTTTGTATTGTGTTCTCGGCTGCGCTGTGTGCCAATTATGCCCCCTCAGGCCCTCTCCTGTTGACTGTGTTCTCTTTTCTGGTCTGACAGTGCAGGCACACTTGCGTGATGTGTGCCTGCACTGTTTAGTATTTACTATTACATTTTTATGTTTTGATAATCAGCGCTTTTCCATATAGATACACTGTGCCATATTGGAGAGGCCACTGTGTGCAGTGCCCCCCCCCCCCCTGTTCTGTAGAACGCTGTTGTTATGCAGAGTTGTGGTGATTAGACTCCATTAAAGCTATCATCTGTAGAGAAGCTCCTCTGGTTGTGGAACAGTCAAGGTTGAAGCTCTGCTTCTCAAGGCTCTACCTGGGTCATAGACAGTAGACTGTAAAAGAAAATATGGACAAAGCGTTCTCCGGGTCTGATATGGACGTAAGATGAAGCCAGTCAGTCCTTGAATTGTAAATCGCCATCTTTGTAGATCCGTTTGGCCCATTGGCTGGCCCAGACAACGAGGCGGATCTTCCCCCCTTCTTCTTTGTTGGTTTTTATTTTGACTTGAACGGGGGGTGGCTCCCGATCATGGACTGTAACGGTAGCCACGCCCCTCAGAACATACGCGACTTTATGGTCATTTATTTAATAAATGGGACCATAATTTTCCAAAAATAATATTATGACATGAGAAATGAGACGTTAAACTAGTGACTGGAAGCAGAAAGTATTCATGTTTATTAAGGTAATACAGTCTAGGTGAAGTTGGGCCCAAATACTGTATATGGAGCTCTATGGAGATGGGTTTTTTGGGCCCAATGACAGCGCCATATGAACTTTCAGGAAGTCCCGATTTCCTTAGTGGCTTCACAAAATATCTGTCTGACTGCCCCCCTGACCTGGGTACATATACTGTATGTGTCATGCAACCCATTCTGGACGGGAACCCCTTTTGGTGTTGAAAAATAGCAGATCTAAAATAGCAGATCTACAAGCTCATAGCACGGCACCGAGTGCCGCACTACGAGCTTGTAGATCTGCTACTTTCTTTTAATCGTGAAAATGTGGCGCAAATCTTTGAATATATATATTCTTTCAGAATGAACGTTTTTTTTAACTCAAATCATTGCTTCTGGGGGGGGGGGGGGGTCCTGCACAACATATTTTCAGATGGGGGTCAGCGGCCAGTTACATATATTTTTGGGGGTCCTTGACATGAAAATGTTTGAGAACGACTGAAAGAAAAATGTCAGGATTTAGAAGGCATTTGTAGAATCGTCCTCAGGTCTAAATGCGTTAAGCATTATGTTATTATTTAGCTGTTGAAAAATAGCAGATCTACAAGCTCGCTGAATATATTCTTTCAGAGCCAATGTTCTTTAACACAAATCTTTGCTTTCGCTGGAACAACATATCTTCAGATGGGTGTCCGCTCCGCAGCCAAATACAGATAATTCTGGGGGTCCTTGACATGAAAAAGGTTGCACCACTGGGGTGCAGTACTTAGTTTAGACAGTTTTTGGTTTAGACTAGTCATTGGTTAGACCAGTCATTAGTCCTACAACTACAACCTATCTCAAACCCTCACCCTAAACCTAACCTCCCACGTGGCAGCACACCTAAACCTAACCTTAACCCATGTCTAACCAATGACTAGTCTAAACTAGTATGCACCCCCACCACTGACATAGAAACACTTTTCAGAAAACTGTCATGATTTAGAAGATATTTTGAGGAATCGAGCTCAGGTCTAAATGGGTTAAAATGGCCAGGGTCCACTTACTGAAATAAATTAATAGTTACCGTCCGTATGCAATAAAGAGGTTTTCTTCTAAACCAGTGTTTCCCAAACCTTTTTAGCCTGTGACCCAAAAATAAAAATATGATGTCTCCCCTCCCCGACACCCAAACTTTAGCTAGTTAAAATAGCCGATCTACAAGCTCACAACATGTGGCTTCACGCCGCATTGTGAGCTTGTAGATTGGCTATTTTCACTACTACCTAAACACTTGTTTTCTAATTTATGGAATTTATTTGATATTCTTTCTTTGATTTATTCATGACATTACTTAACATTTTAATTTGTTTTTTATTCATGAAACCTTTTGCTTTTTTGGGATTTTCCTAATGTCCTGAAATAGTAATAATTAAAAACAAAATGTAGGAAACAAAACATAAAGGGACCCATAACAATGTGTCCATTACCCACAAATTTAAGGAAACACAGAAAACAAAAATCAATTGCAATGCTTAATAAAATATTCAAATAGTGAAATCTTACCTGAAATAGGTTCAAAAGTAGGTCAACTTCATTACGCTTGCATAATGCATGGCTGCCAAATGAACTACTTTTCTGCAGTGCATTTGGTGCAACAGATAAACCACAACTAGACCCAAGCAGAATGTATTAGTAGAGACGATCCATGTTCTCTGTTACAGTGGAACTGATTTATTCTGATATTTGTCTCCTCAGCTCTCCAGACTGAATCACACAACACAACAGGTAAACAAAGAACACATTATTATTATTACTATTGTTGTTGTTGTTGTTGTTGTTGTCCAATGTAGTTATTATTCATTCACAATATATTGTTAATACTTTTGCATTGGTTGGTTAGATATTCATAAAACTTTCCCTTATGTTTATTTTGATTTATTTTTAAATAGCTAAAATAGCCGATCTACATGCGATGCGATGTTGCGATGCGTTACAGAGACCAAAACCTACAAGCCCTAATAGATAGGAAAATAGTAGATCCACAAGCTCACGTTGTGGGCTTGTAGATCTGCTATTTTCACTGTCTTACTTTATTGCGTTGTGTGTTTGTAGATCGGATATATAGGAACAAGCAGGGAAAAAAGTTGAAATATGGAAATAAGAGGTTAACGATATATCCCAGGTGTGGTATTGACGATAATAAACACAGACATTCATAAATGAACTTCACGCATAACTGTCGATAGAACTGTTGCTTTTTCCTCTTATTGTGTGATGATATCCCAACAACTGCTTCCTGTGCCTCAGTGTTCAACAGCGCGTGTGACAGCGAAGAGTTCCTGTGTCAAAACAAAATATGTGTCCCCAAGAGCTTTGTGTGCGACCATGACGACGACTGTGGTGACGGCTCAGATGAGCCCAAGGAGTGTGGTGAGTGGACGCTTCTCATACTGAATGAATATGGATATGAATTAATTTGGTCTCAGACGGATAGGAAAATATGTTGTGCCTAATGCGAGATCCTGTTAAAACGTTTCAAACATATTCACAATGTCAAGCTCTACTTCCTGTTCCTTCCAGAGTATCCACCATGTGACTCCAACCAGTTCCGCTGTGCCAACGGCCGCTGTCTCATCCAGAGAGCGTGGGAGTGTGACGGAGAGCTTGACTGTCACGACCGCTCAGATGAAGCTCCAAAGAATACTCGCTGCAAAGACCCAAGTAAGAAACGCACACGCACGTATACACGCACACGCACACACACACACACACACACACACACACACACACACACACACACACGCTCTCTTTGCTGCTCAGTGTAGTGGAATAGATGGCTGTCAAACTCCTGTCTCTTACAGTATATACTGTACCTATATATACTGTACCTGTGCATGTCAGAACTACTGGTGTGTCTTAAAGAAATACCCACGTCTCATGTGAGGTGGGGTCATTCCCCATACATATTATACGTTGTGGAGAGATACATCAATATTGATTGATTGATTGATTGATTGATTGATTGATTGATTGATTGATTGATTGATTGATTGATTGATTGATTGATTGAATGAATATAATATTAGACAGAAATGCAAACAGCACGAGTACAGTCAAACACAAAAAGTGATGTGGACTGGATGGATTGTTTCCATCCACGTCTTATGCAAACAATAGATAGTAATATTCTATATTACAAGGTAGGATATTGAAGATATCAGTCACACATTAATTTAATAAACAGATACATTAATAACAGAACGTCAAACATCATCCATAGACATAACTATAGAACTGGCTTTTTGCTCTTATTCTATGATAATGGATTGACCTAAACAACTACTTCCTGTGTCTCAGCATGCCGCAGCAACCAGTTCATGTGTCAAAATAAACGATGCATCGCCAAGAGTTGGGAGTGTGACGGAGACAATGACTGTGGCGACAACTCAGATGAGGCTCACTGTAATAACCCAGGTAAGACGCACGCACGCACGCACGCACGCACGCACGCACGCACGCACGCACGCACGCACGCACGCACGCACGCACGCACGCACACACACACACACACACACACACACACACACACACACACAGCTATGAGTGCACCTCTAACATCTCCAAATACATTCCAGCAATGAAGACTTTGTGTCGTAAACTTTTACACGATCAGAATCACATTCATCTAAACCTCCTCTGCTTCCATTGCTCTTCCACTCCAACAGTGAAGAAATGTGATCATCACCCAGCCTATGTCTGTCACAACGGGAACTGTGTCCAGGAGACATTGCTGTGTGACGGCAAGGACGACTGTGGCGACGGCTCTGATGAGCTCAGCAGCTGCTCTGTTAACGAGTGTCTGAACAGCGAGCTGAGTGGCTGCTCCTCCCAGCTCAGCTGTAAAGACGTCAAGATAGGCTTCAAGGTATGGAATTAACAGCGCCATTTGACACAGATTCCACCAAGACACTGATGAAACACCTGGTCAGCATCACGCTCTGTTCCTGTCTCCTTACAGTGCACATGTCCCAGCGGCTTCCATCTGAAGGAGAAGACGTGTGTGGACGTAGACGAGTGTAGCAGCTATCCTAATCCCTGCACCCCGCATCCCTGCAACAACACACAGGGCAGCTTCCACTGTCTCTGTGTGGAGGGTTACCAGCTCAGCCCTGAAGACCCCACCATCTGCACGTCCACATCTGGTAGGAAACAGTGGGAGCTCAAAGCACTGAAAGCACATTGGTTGTCTATTCCAAGAATAGCAGATATACGTACATTATACAAGCTCATAGCGCGGCACTATGTGCCGAGCTATGAGATCGTATAGCCAGAGGCGGACTTACCGTCGGGCTAGGGTGGGTTGCAGCCCGGGGCCCCCGACTAATATTTTAAATATTAAAAAGAATATATATATATATATATATTATATATATATATATATTATTATTTTGTTTTTATTATAAAATTGTCTCTTTTTAGAGACAAAACTAAATAGCACAAATTATTTTCGCGGGTCGCGGGGCTGCGTCGCGCGCCCCAAGGGGGGCCCTCAAATTAGCTCCAGCCCGGGTGCCCTCTGCAAGGTAAATCCGGCTCGTATAGCTCTGCTATGTTTGAAAAAAAGTATGACAAATCTTTGAATATATATATATATCTTTTTTTAAAGCGAACATTTTTAACTCAAATCTGTGCTTCTGGGGGTCCCTGTAACAAAATACTTTGAGATGGGGGCCAGTTACAGATAATTTTGGGGGTCCTTGACATGAATACTTTTGAGAACCACCGACATTTTTCAGAAAACTGTTTGGGTTTAGAAGACATTTGTAGAATCGGCCTCAGGTCTTCATGGGTTTAACTGCGTGTCTGTCTGTCAGAGAGAGAGAGAGAGAAATATATATATATATATATAGAGAGAGAGAGAGAGAGAGAGAGAGAGAGAGAGAGAGAGAGAGAGAGAGAGAGAAAGAGAGAGAGAGAGGCCGCACCACGCCGAGCGGCCAACACTGTGAAATAGTTTACTGTCTGTCTGTCTGTCTGTCTGTCTGTCTGTCGAGCACAACAGCTGCTGTCACTGTGTGGGGAGTGAGGACTTTCTTCATCTTGTTTAAATATAAATACTGATGAAACTTTTAAATGAAACAAACATGTTTAGCTCAGCATCATCTGACTTGAATTAACTTGGCATATGATTAACATTTTTATAAGATGATTGGATCATCCGTGATAGTACTTTGTATAAGCATTGGTTTCATGGTGCGCTGCTGTCTCTGTCAGATCAATAACCTGTCGACATCAGTATCAGTGGGTAACACCCTTCGCTACGAAGGGTAGCGTCCCAGATCGTCCCAGATCCCTCTTACAAACTGCTGCGTACGACAGTAGACTGAAGCTAAGAAGGCTTTCAGGAAATTGTTTTGCTTCTAAGTTCATTCATCCAGGAGGTGTTTTCCCGAAGCCAGATAAGAAGACTCGTAATGCTGTGCTCTTGAGAACCAACTTAAGTAGTGCTTCCTGAAAGCAGTTAGATAGCAGCACGTAATGCTGTGCACTTGAGAACCAGCTGCTATACTACTGAAGATACTGCATGAACTCAAAACCTTTTGGGGAAATGGGTTTGCTGCTATACGCTATACCGTTGTACGACAAAGCATAAACTGCTGCCTGTCTGTCTGTCTGTCTGTCTGTCTGTCTGTCAGAATGCTGAAGCACTGAGAAAGCTGTTACGCCTTTTGTCTTCGTCCTTTTTTTCCCAACTCGACTACAGGAGCAGTGGTCTCAAAAACATAGAGGAAAACTTGACAGAAAAAGACTCGATCACTATATAAAAAATAAAGGAAAAGTCTAACAGACCGAGACTTAAGAAAACATTTTTTTCTTTTATTTTAACATAAAAGTACATTAAAAGTAGCAAGCATTTCGGTCCTAAGACCTTCATCAGTGCTATAATATACCGGTAGTCTTTTTCTGACAAGTTTTCCTGCCTGTCAGAACTTTTAATCATTTGAGGGAAACAAAGAACACATGTGAGAAACGCATCAGAAAAGATAAGAGAAAAATGCCGGTGCGAGATCATGTTAGATGTGTGAAAAGTGACAATGCTATTGACAATATCCTAAGGTGGAAGGGCCAAGGAGGATGCTGTGACCACTAACCCAGCCTTTGCCACTGAAGAGGCAGGACTCAGCAGCCAGGTGGACACCACAGGTGGGTCTGGCATGGGACGTGCACACATAGACATCAAAGGGGGCTTCAGCCCCTGCCCTTTTGCCCGTCTGTAAAATAACTGCCCTTTCTGTGGTGAAAGAAATGCGAAATGCAACTCCTTTCCTTTCCAACATGCTGGAAGGCAGCGCATTCAGGATAATTGCTTTTCTTTTATACCAAGTCTCCTGAACTTGAACATATTTGTTTTGAAATCCACTAGCTAAAGAGTGCTGGGTTGTGCCCCCAAAAAAGCTGATCTACAAGCTCTCAACGTGTCGCGGTGCGACGCGTTGTGAGCTTGTAGATCTGCTATTTTCGCTGTTTTTGTCCAAAAGTGCCCTCTTACGGGATTTGAGCCCCTGCCCCTCTAACACTCTCTGCATGTCCCTGGGGTATGCAGGAAGCATGGTCATGACGTCTAGATATTAGATATAGAACATTTATTATGATATCTCTGCTGTCGGGGAGAAAACAACTCCAAAATGTTCATTAAAAAAAACTATTTTAGATAATGCACACTGCCTCATCAAAATTGATATTGTGACTTTATATATTGTCAATTACTATTCCCGACAGTGACGATAGATACATTATTTGGTAACACTTTACAATAATATGGCCATTAGCAGTCATTAGCATGACTCATTAAAGGGGCATTTCAAACATGTGAGATGCTCGATTCATACTTTGATTTTATCAGACACGCCCCCTCAATTACAAACACTAATTGTAATTTCAAACTCAAATTTGAATACCATGATGGATTCATCTAAAACATCCGTCCTTGGTTCAGGTGACTGAATACTGTAACACGTCTGCAGGGGCCATGCATTTTCTTTCTATAAATAAATAAAAAGGTATAATTGAAAAACACAGCCCCCGACACCCAAACTATAGCCTAGTTAAAATAGCCGATCTACAAGCTCACAACATGTGGCTTCGCGCCGCATTGTGAGCTTGTAGATTGGCTATTTTCACTACTACCTAAACACTACATTTATGGATTTTTTTTTATTTTCTTTCTTTGATTTATTCATGACATTACTTTAAAAAAAATGTTTTTAATTCATGAAACTTTTTGCTTTTTTGAGATTTTCTTTCTTTTTAATGTCCTGAAATTGTAATAATTAAAAACAAAATGTAGGAAACAAAACATAAAGGGACCCATAACAATGTGTCCATGACCCACAAATGGGTCCCGACCCCCTATTTGGGAAACAGTGTTCTAAAGAACAAGTCTAAAATTCTAAATTTAAGGAAACACAGACATTTTGATCTGTAAGGGCAAACCTTACAGTATACAGAAAACAAAAACCAATTGCAATGCTTAATATAATATTCAAATAGGGAAATCTTACCTGAAATAGGTTCAAAAGTAGGTCAACTTCATTACGCTTGCATAATGCATGGCTGCCAAATGAACTACTTTTCTGCAGTGCATTTGGTGCAACAGATAAACTACAACTAGACCCAAGCAGAATGTATTAGTAGAGACGATCCATGTTCTCTGTTACAGTGGAACTGATTTATTCTGATATTTGTCTCCTCAGCTCTCCAGACTGAATCACACAACACAACAGGTAAACAAAGAACACATTATTACTTGCGCAAGCAGAGGTTGGTTGGTTGGTTGGTTGGTTGGTTAGATGTTCATAAAACTTTCACTTATATATGTTTATTTTTATTTATTTTTAAATAGCTAAAATAGCCGATCTACATGCGATGTTGCGATGCGTTACAGAGACCAAAACTTACAAGCCCTAATAGATAGGAAAATAGTAGATCCACAAGCTCACGTTGTGGGCTTGTATATCTGCTATTTTCACTGTCTTACTTTATTGCGTTGTGTGTTTGTAGATCGGATATATAGGAACAAGCAGGGAAAAAAGTTGAAATATGGAAATAAGAGGTTAACGATATATCCCAGGTGTGGTATTGACGATAATAAACACAGACATTCATAAATGAACTTCACGCATAACTGTCGATAGAACTGTTGCTTTTTCCTCTTATTGTGTGATGATATCCCAACAACTGC